>NC_041044.1:43241575-43541575 GCF_900634775.1 Gouania willdenowi
ATGTGGGACTGGTTGCTACGTGCTAAGCTAACCCAAACTTGAGGAACTAGTTGTTATATGCTAAGCTAACCAAACATGTGGGAGTGGTTTCTACATGCTAAGCTAACCCAAACATCTGGGACTGGTTGCTACATGCTAAGCTAACCCAAACATCTGGGACTGGTTGCTATTCAACAAAGAAAAGAGTCGCTGGTAAGATTAATTCACAAACCAATTTGAAAAAGTAGATTTTGAAGGGGTTTTTAATTCTTCTCTATGGAATTTAATGTGTATTTTTTCTAAATTTTCATGATCAATATCATCACGAATCTTGAATTAAAAGTCCCGTGTCCAGGGTACTGAGTTATGAAAATCACATATGTAAGGGTATATGTAAGATATATTGTGAATATTAATGTGAAATATTACTCAACTAAATAGATTACCAAAACCAACTACAAGCAAACCACAAAAAAATAATGTTAATCATGCAGATATGTTGCAGTGCCAGACAGCGTTCTACAGACGACTACAGAGAGACCAACCACTCATACTACTGCTATACTACAAGTTGGTACAAGTTCAACTGGAAAGAGGAAAACTGATTATGATGCTGAATTATTTGTCATCATTATCATGGATAACAGATTTCAACTTGTAAATGCATCATGCAAACAAAAACTAAGTGAAAATATACATCATTCTAAGAAAAGTGCTACAAAATAGACAGAAGAAAAGCCATAACTACACTAATATAATGCACCAAAAGCCATTATCTAGCATCATTTCTGCAAAACGTTCCAGGGGGGGCGTGCCCCCCGATCACCCGAGGTGTTGCGCATCATCGGCGAGCAGCGGCGGCAACTCGCAGCAAGTTTTAGCCTCCAACTTTTTTTATTACTATTTGTCTGGACATCTTTGTACTCTCGTCTCTCACAACCACATCTTTCCCCATGAAGTGGAAAAAAGTAACGATGCAGTTTTCAAAATGTAAGATATAGAAAGTACAAGCATGTACTGTACAGTAACACAGGCACACACACACACACACACACACACACACACACACACACACACACACACACACACACACACCTGTGACATCACTTCCTCTCACACATGCAAACAATGTTGGGAAATTGAACCACCATGACATCATGTAATGGTTCCAACATGTTGGGAGACCAGTGGAATCAGACGTGAGCGGATGCTTTTATTCACGCCTAAATCTTCACCGTCATCATCGTCGTTGGGTGTGTTTGCTTTGAAACGTTGCCACTATGATGACAGCGAGCCACGGGCAGTGAGTGCTGAGTCTGTTTCAGGTCAAACTACACATTAATCCCTCCTTTAATGATGTCACAGCGGCCTCTGCTCTGCTAGCTAGCTCTGTGCTAGCGCTCATTAACATTTCGTTGAAGTTCGTCCAATAACTCAATACGATTCGTGGAACTTTCATCCTGCTCGAGGATCTTCACACATCTTGCATCCATCATGTGTCCCTCCCACACACACACACACACACACACACACACACACACACACACACACACACACTCACACACACACTCACACACACACAGACACACACACAAACACACACACACACACACACTCACACACACACACACACACGCACACACTCACACACACACTCACACACACACAGACACACAGACAAACACACACACACACACACACACTCACACACACACACACACACACACACACACACACACACACACACACACACACACACACACACACACACACACACACACAGACACACACACACACGCTCACACACATACTCCTCCACCGTTCTCACGTTCTGCTCCCTCCCTCGCTCGTTCCCACACATCCGACACAGAGCATCAGGAAACGTTGAGGAGAGAGGGAGAGAGTTCTGCGTGATTGTTTTGGCACTGGCTCAGCCTTCTGAAAACGCCACTTCAGATTAAAGTAGTGGCTGAGTGTGTAGAACCGATCAGCAGTCCATTAATCCTCATAGTTAGGACTCTTCTTACAGTTTGGCTCCAGGATCTCAAACCACGGGTCACGGAAAACACAAGGAAACTGGTTTTTAGTTACAGCTGCAGATGAAACATTTCTACACTTTAAGACCCAACAGGGGGCGCTGCTGAATTAAACAAGCTTTAAACAGATGCTCCACTGTTTGGTCTAACGCAGAACAGGAGTGGCCAACCAGTCGATCGGACTGATCCCAAGTCGACTGCGAGGGGTGTTGGAAAAAATGTAAAAAATAAAGTTATTTTGTGTGTTTTTTGTACAGCATACGTGTACTTGCCTGTGCACCCCATCATACTCTTAAACACCTCCACAAACATGTATATAAAACAAGAGAAAAATATGACAGGAAGTTGACAGCTGTCAGCCGTAGCACGCAGCTAGCGATCAGTCTGTCATCAGAGCGGTCAGAGCGCACTTTGAAACTTAAAGGGGACATATCCTGCTAAATCCACTTTTTTAGCCCTTAAATGCATTTTGTTGTATATTTAGATTGTTTAGAAGTACAGAAAAGTTCAAATTAGTCTCTTCAGGTGCTCCGTTGATATCTTTATATTCTGTTTTGGTCATATTTTTCAATCTGTTTAGATTTTTCGATTCTCTATTAGGTTGTTTGAACAATAACGTCACAGTATTTGCAGCGGAACTGCCAAATTAGTTCATCAACTCCAGGCCCAACACTTCGAGCATTCCGCCATTTTTATTTCTCACTTTTATTTTGTAGCTCAAGGATGCAGAAGTTACGAGAGGATAAATGTTGGGTTGTTGGATGTAGTAACCCACACGCTTCATTACAACGTCTCCCAGCATCAGAACCTTTTCAAAGTGTCTGGTTGAGTTTTATTTTTCACGGAAATGTACCACATCTGTGGGTGAGGTCATTTTTGTGTGTGTGAAGCACTTCAATGATGACTGCTTCATCAACCTCCACCAGTATAAAGAAGGATTTACAGAAAGACTTTGTCTGATTGAGGGTTCAATTCCTTCTATCTTTGTAGACGACGAACAGAGCACTTCGGTAAGCTGTAAATAACGCTAAAAAGTGTGATGATAAGACGTCCCTGTCATTATTTTGTTAGCATTAGCAGTTGCACCGTCTTCATATGTTAGCGCTGTGTGCTCGTTTTAGATCCTTGATGATATGGCCTACGTGATTTAATTTAAGTCTAAAGTTTTCATTAGTCATTTCATTTTGCCGTTTTTGTCTTTGAAAAGACTGTATTAAAATGCATTTTGTGACGTTAGCTTGGCGCTAGCGTTAGCTCGGCACTTGTGTTAGCTCACTTGTTAACATCCTTATGAAGACGTTGTTCTGCAGGTTCATCATTATTTTCATCTCGCTCCGTCGGGTCCGACTCTGATTCTGTGTCGCCCGCTCTGGCCCCTGGGATGCACCTCACGATGCCCGCTGACTTCGCTAGCTTGACGTTTCTCACTATGGAGTCGCCAATTATCAGAGTTTGTTCCCCGGTGAGTGTGTTGTGCTCACGGAGGGGGGAGAACCTGTTTGAGACGTGAACATGGTGGTGTCCCGAGCGGCTTTTTGACCTTCGACAATGCTTACCACGGACAGTAACCCAGTCATTGCTGGCCGGGGGGGAAGCTAAGCTAGAGCTAGCGCTAGCACGGTCCGCACCGGCTAGGTCCTGCTTGCTAGTTTCGGGTTTGGTATCAGGGGTGCGGAACCGCTTCTCCAGATTGTTGATCCTCGCCTCCATATCTAACAGTACGCTGCACATTATGCAACTACCATTGTCCCTAAAGGAGGACGAGGAGTAACTAAACATCTGACACACTGGGCAGCATTCCCATATGAATGCATACTTCCGACGGGCACTGTACATTACAGAAAAAAACACCAAACAAAAAAAAATATTAAAATGAGTTAAAGAAAACAACACATTTATCATGCGCATGTCTCATAGAATTAAACCAGGGAAATTGCACACGCTATTTTACTTTGCACCTGCAAATCTACCCCTTTATTATGCTACAGAGTATGTTGTTATTATTATGCCCATATTTGACAACTCTTCTTAAGCTCCCACTATATGAATACATACTTCTGACAGGCACTGTACTCAACTTCAAAAATACATACATTTACAGAAAAATACACTGAATTACTCCTGATTCACACTACAATAGCAACAAAAACAATAAATATACAAAAATACACATGACTCCAAAAAAACATACAAGAAAAATTAAGATAAAAAAACAGCAAATAAACAGGAAATGATCGATACGTCACCACGTGAATCTTAAATTCATTTAGAAATGTATTCAGTCTGATCGCAAATACCTTCTCCAGAATTTTAGAGAACTGTGGAAGTAATGATATTGGTCTATAAATAGAAAAGAGTGGAATAACTTTGGCTTTTTTCATGTGGTCTGGAAATATCCCTGAAGTAAATGACAAATTACAGATCTAGGTAAAAGGCTCAATAATTACATCTATAATTTGCTTTATCAATACCATATTCATATCAGTATAATCATTTGATTTTTTGTTGGCATACTTCTGGACATTTGTCAATATGTCACTCGCTTGTACACTTTCAAGAAAAATACTGTTAACATTATCTGGTACTGTTTCATCATTGATGTTTCCATCTGAAATTTGTTGTGACAAAGTAGGACCAATATTTACAAAATAATTATTGAATTCATTTACAATTTCAGTTTTATTGTAAATGTCAACATTATTCTTTGTTAGATAATTAGGAAATTTTGTTTTTATCTTGCCTTTTTGCATGACAGTATTTAATACGCTCCATGTGTCTTTTGTACTATTTTTATTTTTGTCTAACAATTTAGTATAGTAATCCTTTTTTTTTTGCCTTCTTATGATTCCAACTAATTTGTTTTTATATGTTTTCTACCAATCTTCATCATCTTAGGTTCTTGTTCTTAGAAACAGTCTATACAAATAGTTTTTTTTCTTGCAGGCATTTTTCAGTCCATTTGTCATCCATGGATTGTTAACAGCATTTTTCTTGGTATGAGCGCTCGTTTTGGATATTTTACAATTTTTATCATATAGATTAATTAATGTTGTCATGAAAGCCTCATAGGCGGTATTAACATTATCTGTGTACACCCTATCCCAGTTCTGTTTCTTCAGATCTTCTCTGAAGGCCTCTATAGTCTTACTAGATTTATGTCGTAAGAATGTTGTAATTTCATCTTGTACAATGTCATAACAGGTTTTCTCATAAATTATAAATATAGGGAGATGATCACTCATGTCTGTCATAAAGATACCACTGATTAATTTACCACATACATTTGTAAATATATTGTCAATGATAGTTGCACTATGAGTGGTCACCCTTGTTGGTTTAGTTATCATTGGGTATAGGTCTGTACTTTTCATGTCATTCTTAAATTCATTTGATGCTGAAGGGTTTCCCAGATCTATATTGAAGTCACCACACAAAATTAATCATTTGTTATTAATTTTTTCAAACATCTCAAGGATTTTGTCTGTAAATAATTCAACACAAGGCCCTGGTGCTCTATACACACAACAGATCAACATATTTTTACCACTATTATTTGTTATTTCTACCGTAAGCATTTCCATCAAATTTTCCACAGCAATTGTTTTTTGTTCAATAATTTTACATTTTAGATGAGAATCAATGTAGAGGGCTACACCCCCTCCCTTTTTACTTACTCTGTTGACATAAAACATGTTGTATCCTTCAATCTGAACGTCATTGATATCAGAGTCCTTCAACCAGCTTTCAGTTATAGCAATCACTGATTTCTGTTTCATTTATTTCATTTTTATTCATTTAAAATCATTTTTAATGGAAAAATCTCCCAACATTTCAACATGGGCATCAGTGACGGTGAAGAGGAACCTCCACTTATGAACACTTGGGAAATGGATCAGTAACAAGTGGTCCTCTTTCTGAATCTCCTTTGGGCTGAAGCCTCTGCTGTGTTCTTAGAGAAAAAAAATGAATATTTATGGTTAGTGGTTCAGTAAGTTTTCAATTAATTTGCGTGTGACAAAATACCTTAAATGACCATGAGAGGGTGTGAGGATATCTTAATGCATAATAATAATAATAATAATAAATGTAGATCATTGACAAAATGTAATGACATTATAAATTCTTTCTTACCTCATTGGTGACATGCCATCCATATGTCATGTTCATGGTGATAGGCTGGGTGTATTTTTCATGGGGCGTTAAGCGGGCCCTCTCCATCATATTGTAATGGGTAGCTGGTGGGGCTGGTGCTTTGGGGTCTGCTGTCCTCCAGTCTGTGCTGGTTTTGGGGGCCCGCCCCATGACGGGGCGTGGGTGATCGGCGGTGGTCTTCCTTGGGGGAGGACTATGCTGGCGGCACATGGGAAAATTGCTTGAAAAACTGGTAACATCAGTGACCCGCCTTCCAAATTTCCTTTGAACTGAAGCCTCTGCTGTGTTCTGAGAGAAGAAAAATAAATGTTTTAGGCTTAGTGGTTCAGTAAGTTTTCAATTAATTTGCTTGTGACAAAATACCTTAAATGGCCATGAGAGGGTGATTTCAGGATATTTTAATGCATAACAATAATAATAATAAATGTAAATCATTGACAAAATGTACATTTTAAATTCTGTCTTACCTCCTTGTTGACATGCCATCCAATGTTCATGCTATCGGTGATAGGCTCGCTGTATTTTTCACGGGGTGTTAAGAGGGCCCTCTCCATCACCGTGTAATATGTAGCTGGAAAGCAGAGACAAAAAAGTTGATATTTCTGAACCATTAAGTTTGTACATTGAGATATTTTATTGTGAATTTAACTTACTCCCTAATTTGGTCACTTCATTGTTGGTTTCCTGAGGTTGCATGGTTAATACAATAGAGATTCACCTTAAGCCTGTACTGAGTCCTAAAGTTATCAGTGGTAGAACCTGACTGAGATAAAAGCCAAAGAGAACTCTTGAAATAGCTTTTAACATTAAAGAACATGACATCACAAGACGCTACTGATGATGTCATTGAGAGGTAGAATTTTACTGAGGGTTTCCATGGATACGTCTCCGCTGCGCCACAGCACCGATTCAGTTTTTCACCGCTGTCCGCCGTTTGAATCCACACCGGTTGTGTTTTGAGTGTGCCGCGGTGCACTTCGGTTGGACGACTGTGACGTCATGAGTCAGAGCAGTTCTCACAATATCTATATCTATACTATAATTCAAGGGAGATCTGTGTGGATGTGTGTGTGTGCGTGGAGCAAATATCTCCCCGACGCGTTGCGAGTTCAACCTGAAACTCGGTCAACAGCTTCCAAATACCCCGAGTGTGTGTATCTGTTATTTTGGAGTAATTTTGTCATTTCAAAATGTTTATTCTAATTTTATTTCACTTCTGGACGGCCCCAAAATGAAACCTATTCAACTTTTGACCTCAGGGTGTGAGGGGGCGCTAGCGCACCACCTATATCTATTTCACTGCACAGCTCACTTCCGGTGCGTGCACGAGCTCCCGTGGACTTCTTTTTTCTCTTTTGAGGAAAAATACTTTTTTACTGTTTTTTTATTTGGTGATGACATTTCGAAACGTTTATTTTCATGTTAGTTAGAACGTTCACTATTTAGACCGTACAGACCTCACCCGAAAGTTATTGACGGCAATGGCTGCTGTGTTGAAAGCTGCACATTTATCAGCAGCGCGCGTGTGTGAGAGAACCAACGGAGGAGATGAGAGTCCAAGGTAGAGAGTCACACACACACACACACCGATCAGCTCTTTTTGGATCAACTTATTTGAGCGAGTCTGCTTTCTCGCACATGAAAATCATCAAGCAGGCTGGAAACAATGAAAACTGTAATTGTCTGTAATCGTCTGTGAAATGATCTAAAAATCAGGCTGAATGTTTCATTCCAATAGAAAACAAAGGGATGTTTACAGGCAGTGGGGCCGTGTGACATCATCAGTCACATGATTTCAAGTTAGAGGAACACAGCCTCTAAAACTGTAAAGTAGTCCCATTTTTAAAAGGCAATAATAAAAATATTATGCTGCATAATAATGTGTTTTGTTAGGCATCTACTAATAAGTGGAGGATCCCTTTAACATCAAAGCCTTTCTGTGCAAAACACATTTCAAGACAAATGAACAATTTATCATGAGAACATTTTCATTCAAACTTTGCAGTTTCTCCTTGATTTGATGATTGTTTCTTAAAAAACCAAAATGCTGTTTGTTTCTTTGCACAGAAGGATGTATTTTGGGGCCTGTGTATGTTTCATAGTGGGTTATGTTGACTGTAAAGTCACAGGCCTCCACTGCTCCTAGGGGCTACCTTTGAAGTCATGTATAAATCCCTTCCTCTGAAGGTCAGAGGTCAGATATTTTTTTCCTTTACTCGCACCTTTTCTGCGAATCCTTCCTAAAACAGCACAAACATCCAAGGTGCTTCTCTTGTGTCTGGGATGTGCTTTAAACACGGCAGATGAAGTGTGTGTGTGTGTGTGTGTGTGTGTGATTGAAGCGAGCTGCAGGTAGAAGAACATCCTGTAACCTTCAGTATCTCCAGTCTTCAAAAAGCCATTCATGTTCCAGATGTGGGAAGAACAATCTGCGAAAGCGATGGCGCAGAGCCAGAGGAAATCATGTCAGAGAGCTGTTAACGCAGGTCACGCCGTGTTTCCTTCTTCTTCTTCTTCTGTTTCTGTCTCCCAGTGTTTCTACGTCTCGTGGATTCCAGTAAATGTGCTAAAAAAGGACAGATTTAGGACTCCTACACGTCTGCTGCTGCTGCTGATGATGATGATGATGATGATGATGATGATGATGATGATGATGATGATGATGATGATGATGATGATGATTCCTAAAGCAGCAGCTGCTCATCCAGTTCGAGGTGAATCAGGGGCTGTGTCTGAATATTCCCTCCTATCTATTTTCCTATCCACTTTAAGTGGTGGCCATGATAAGGAGCGTTCCAATTCTCTAAAAGCTAAGGAAAGGAGGCTCAATTCTTCCTTTATAACCTCCTTTAGCCTAGGAAACACTGATGCATCCTTTACAAAACGTAACCACTTAATGCTGACCCAGTCAGATTATTACGTCACTTAGTGGAAGTGTGTCTGATTGTCAAAACAAATGGCCTTTTCCTAACTCCTCTACTAACACCTTTACTTAACCCTATGACGTCATCCAGGGGGTTATGGAAAAGTGGATAGGAAAGGAGATAGGAAGGAATGTTCGTACGCGGCCAATGTGTTTATACCTAATCCAATCCAACTTTATTTGTTAAGCACTTTAAAACAACCACAGCTGACCCAAGCGCTGTACAGACAAAAATAAAATACATAACAGCTTACATTTAAAATACAAAACAAATTAAAAGGCATAAAACATGAAATATAAAATACCATAAAATTATATTCACTGTGACTTCCTTTATTAGCTTCAATGAATGGTTGTTAAACATCTTTAGGTGATTTACTGGCCCCTAGTGGTCTGGAGTGTAGAAGTTTTATAATTTGATCCGAAGGTCACTTTATCAACATTCATGTCACCATTTAGAAAAAAAGAGACCAATCTAAGCATTAACGCAGAAAACAACAAAGAGTTTTTGTGTTTTTGTTGTTTTTAAAAGTCGATCAGGCTTCAATGATTTGTGATGAGTTTCTACAACCAACAGGCTGCTAAACAACACCAGCAATGCTGAGTATTATAGCTAAATGGGCCTGTGCTACGAAGCTGATTAAGTATATCCTGATATCTCTCCGTTAGCTTCACCTAACCAAACATTTTCTGTCAGAGAGCAGTGGGAGATTACAGCGTCAGACCAATCACAATCACAGGGAAACTGTGCAGAGCAGCTCACGTCACAGTTGAGGAATAATTCTTTAAAATATGAAGAATTAAAACCCATAATTCAGACCAAAAACAACACTGTTGCTGCAGAAAAAGCAGGAATGACTGTTAATACTTAAATTAGTGAGATTATACAATATTAATTAATGGTATAATAAACATATACACTGATCACTTTCACTTTATTACGGCTCAGCCCTTGGCTGTATATAATGTATATCCCAATATTTTCCCATCCACACTGTGGAACTTCTTGTTGATGATGTCATAGGTTCGCTCAGTGTCAACAGCTCAATGTTTGACAGGTAGTCATGGTAACACATCTCAATGTTGACAGGTAGTCATGGTAATCCTGAATTTACATGTTACAGTGACCGGAGCGTGTTAGCTGAGCTTGAGATACTTGGAGGTGGTCTGTGTTCTCCGTGTACTTTTCTAGTTTTATATATTATATGTGTGTATTACTAATGTTTTTAAGATTAATTCATTCATAGCGATTGTTTTGTGGTTTAGTAACTGGTTCATTCAGGTCGGGTCTACTTTCTAGGCCTGATTCCAGCACCACCTGTGACTCTACTCGCCCTCTAGTGGTGAAGAGGCGTTGGACATAAGAGCTTGATGTAAATGCAGGTTTGTGATTGGTCCAAAGACGTGACAGCAGGTGTTTGTTCAGGTTTTCATCTTTCACTGCCAGCGCTTTTCAAAAAGAAAAGAAAAGAAAAGAAAGGATGAAAATCCTCCTCTGCAGCATCTTCTACCTGAGAGATGATGCATTCAATGTGTTTCCCTCTGGGATGCTGTAGAGAATATCACACACACACACACACACACACACACACACACCTGCTTAAATAAACTCTTCCCTTCTCTATCAGAGTGTCAGTAATCCTCCAGTATTGATCCTCCATCAGAGACACACACCAATAGATGTACGACTGATGTCTTTAATAAACCTGTAATAAAGGGGAGGAGGAGGAGAGGACATGTTGCTCATGGAGGTGTGTGTGTGTGTGTGTGTGTGTGTGTGTGTGTGTGTGTGTGTGTGTGTGTGTGTGTGTGTGTGTGTGTGTGTGTGTGTGTGTGTCACACTTGGCAGCTCTTTGCACAAGTTTCGCCTCGACTGATGTGGTTAGTGAGAAACTTTTTCAAAAAGTGCATTTGAAGAATTTCATATGTTACAAGACGAAACACCCACGTGTGTGTGTGTGTGTGTGTGTGTGTGTGTGTGTGTGTGTGTGTGTGTGTGTGTGTGTGTGTGTGTGGGCCCAGATTGACTCCACTGCAGTCTTTGTAGGTCTTCCTGTGAATCCTGGGAGCTCAGGAGGAGGAGGAGGAGGAGGAGGTTTCGTGACGAGAGCATCAGTAGCTCCTTTAGCTCAACGCTCAAAGATCTAAAGTGAAGACAGGCAGACGAAGGAAGGATAAAAGACTCACATTTTAAGGATGATAAGATCCATCATAAATCTGAGAGAGCTGATTGATAGTCTTTGTTTTTGGACGAGCACCAATGAACACCAATAGAAGCACGTCTTTCCATGACCTTTATGTTCTGGGGTCCATCCATAAAGTCAACAAAATAATGGTCCATTGTATAAATCTGTGATAACCACATTTATTTATTCATCTGAATAATATCCACTGTTATCCAGGAACGTTTACTATTATTATAGTCATCTTAAAAATGGAAATCCTTGTTTTATTCAGAAATAAAATGGGTTAAAAGTGACCAAAAATGGTGGAAAAGGTGGTGAAATGGGATTTTAAAAACAACAGAAATTGGTTAAAAGAAAAAAAGTAGAATGGACAAAAAATAGACAGAAAATGTGGTAAAAAGGGTTCAAAGTGTTAATATTAACTTAAAAGAAACGGGGGAGTAGGAACAACTAGTTTAAACTGGCAAATAATCAGCATGACAAATCATGAATGTGGTTAAATTGGCAAAAATAAGACTAATGGTGAAAATATTATTCTCCATCTTTGAAACTGATCTTTGGGATGAACAGTGTAAAAATACACAGTTTTAACCTGATGTTCCCTCACAGCTCTCCTACTGTCACTCTATAAAATCACATCCATCACCGCCGTGTTTTTACCTGACGGACAAACACGAGTCTGTGAGTTGTTAAAGGCGTGCAGATGAATAATAAATCTATGGCAGCTGTACATTTTAATTGATTCTTCCAGAGTACAAACGGCATGGAGATGTTGAGGCTTCAAACGCCTTTACTTTTTCTTTTATCCACTAATGTATTTATTACTAGTGAAGCAGGAATGAAACGCAGAGCGAAAAGGCCATGTGATGAATATTTGACAAGCAGCGTTGGTGACGTGTGATTAGTCCCGTCTCGCTAAACTTGTTCCCCTCGTCCAATCAGCAACTCCTCGCTGACCCCCGTCTTGTTAAAAAATTGGATTTGCATTTATGTTTAATGACGGCCCGTCACTTCAGAGGCTGCACGTAGTCTTTGATAACTACAGTCATAATACACCCGTCACCAGCTTTTATCGGCTCTTTTAGGTTGTGTGCGCAAAATTACTCACTTTTTTATGTTTATTATTTTGTCAGCGAAGGCAAGAATCAATAGGAGTGATAAACACGCCCTCTAGTGGCAGTTGTGATGTTGAGAAGAAAAAATGGGCTGTTTTTTTTTTTTTTAACATACTTCAGAGGAGGTTTGCTCTTCTTCTGGAGGTGTAAAGAACGAGACCGTCCTGGTTTAGTTAGTGTCACGACATCCAGCGGTTGATCTAAGGCCAAATACGGAGAAGTTTGATCTCAAGTGGGCCACAGATTTTATGCTGGAAAACAAGTAATTTCAACATTATTGTGCCATAGGTTACACTTCTACGTATATATAGAATACATAATATGTAAGAAATCGACTATATACAAGCAATAAGGGGCAGATATCAGTCCCAACAGGATCTTCACTTTGAATTTCTAAGATTTTGTGATCAATTTCTATTTAATTAAGGGACACATCATGTCATAATTTGAGTAAAATTGAAGGATTTTGAGTTTTTTCAACTGTTTATCATTAAAAATGACTAGAAACATAGTTATAAACACCAGGAAAACTATGAGCCCCTGTAAATATTGTTGATTTTCATTTACACAATATGATTCAAATATGGGCCAAATTGGATGCTCCAAAGGGCCGGATTCGGCCCCCTGGCGTTGCGTTTGACATAAGTGATCTAAGGTGAGAATAGATTTGACAGGAAACTAACGCTCTGGAATCACTGCGGACAGGTCCAGCTCCATAGCTCTGAACTGTTTACTCACTCACAATAGAGTAAAAACACATTATTTTAGAAAAACCCTTTTGTTTACTTTATGAATAATATGTTATGGTTTCTTTTTTCAGGAAATTTATTTTGATCTCCTGTCATGTTTTGGCTGTCATTCTTCCTCGGAGGTGTCTGCTGATCGATTTGACGTGTCCTTATGAGGTTTTTCTTTGGGAAGAACTGTCAAGTTGGTCACGGACTCTCCCTTAAACAGTGCGTTGACACGCTCTGGTGGCTGAAGTTAGCGAGTAAATCAAGGACAGTTGAAGACGCAAAAACGCTGAGGCTAGAAGTCCTTTTGGGTGGGAATCCTTCAACAGTCTGTGATTACTAGCTAACGTCAGCCACCAGAGCGTGTCATCGCACTGGAAAGTAAAGGTCCCTCCTGAGAACTCTTCTTCTCTGCTTCATTGTCTACTACTAAACCGCAGAGTTGGAACTGTTGCCCCCCCCTGTTTTTAATCTCTTTTGACTGAAAAAGCTGCTAAATGATCTAAAAAGCTGCTAAATAATGTAAAAATCAGGCTGCATGTTTCACTCCAATAAGAAACAATGGGATGTTTACAGGCAGTGGGGCCGTGTGACATCATCAATCACGTGATTTTAAGATGGAGGAAAACTAACCCTAACCCTAACCCATTTTTAAAAGTTATTAAAAACAAATATCGTGCATAATACGTACATTTCAAAGGTTTTAGACCACATTTGTAAAAACAGTGGAGGTTCCCTTTAAGACACGCCCAGTCTATTCTATAAAACAGTAGGCATCAAACTCATTTTAGTTCAGGGGCCAAATATGAAAATGAGCAATTTCAACATTCCTCAACTTTGACCTTTACTCGACAAATAAATGATACATAAAGTGTGTAAAGCTCCAACAATATCCAGGCATTAAGTGAAAAATAAAGGACATTTTAAAGGTTTTAGGCAACATTTGTAAAAACAGTGGAGGATCCTTTTAACTGCTCAAGGAGCATTTATTTTTAACTCAAAACCTTAGTTACTCTTTAAGTAGTGCGTAGATGGTAATCACTAGACAAGGAACACCTGAGTGTGACAATAAGTCAGATAATAAGAGTGTGAGTGCTGCTGTTTGCATTGATTATCATCACCTGGGATTAAACACGTTTTTCTCCCATCAGAGGAGTGTTGGTGTTATTAAAGTGTGTGTGAAGGACAGTTATAAGCATACAGGACACACACTGTGCACGGCTGATAAGAGAAAAATGATCAATAAAATGTGATTTACCATCGGGCTGTGACTGCAGGCTGATGGTATCAGCGTTCACTCACTGTACAGAACGGAACCATCAAAGGATGACATTTTGTTCTGCTCCCTCCCCCTCCCCCTCCCTCCCACTTTAGATGGATAGACAAAGTCATCGTGAAAGACTTTTTTAATGCTTGCACGCTGGCGACGAACAGGAATAATGGATTTTCTGCAGCTGCAGGTTGTCATATATCGATAAAACAAAGAGCTGGAAGTTAATTCACTGCTCTACATCCACTGTTCACTACATTTCTGTCTGTTTTTAAAGGTTTGAATCAACAACATATTTCTGTTTGGAAACAAGGCTGCAGAACCTTACCTCCGTGATCGCCCTGGGAGCCCAAAACTTCACACTGCAATGTCAGCAGTGTTATTGTGCAATTATTCAGTGATATTTTAACCCTCAGTATAATGTATAATGACTTTAAGGAGTACATGGCAGTTTTGGTGATTTTTTTTTCATTTAGATCAAGGGTATCAAACTAATTTTAGTTCAGGGTCTAAATGTTTTGATTACAAAGGGCCACAGATTTTATGCGGGAAAACGAGTAATTTTAATATTATTGTGCCCTATAGTTTGCACTTCTACGTATACATAAAATACAAAATATGTAAGAAACCGACAGTATTCAAGCAATAACTCCAGTAATAGTCTCAACTGTTGGCTCATGGAACTGCACCAGAGGTGGTTTGGAGCTGATCAGAAGTAGTTCTATGAATGCAAACTGAGACAAACTGAGGAGATGAAATGATCAGGTGTTCTCCACCCATTCAGACCTAGTCCAGGAGTAAACTGGTGTGAAAGCATTCTTCGAGGGTTCAGAAACTTCTTCCTTCTCTTTTTGTTCTTTACCGACATTCAACAATGAAGCAACAAGTTGTTGGGCTTTTGGTGGTTTTAAAGTCCAGTTTTGGGCCATTGTTGTTTCTTCCTGATCACCCACAATGCTGTGCACTCTACATCATTGCCAGTACTTCCTGTGTTTGATCCTCTCTGAGGCTGCATCTGAATAGTCCATCCTATCTCCTTTCCTATTTTTTTATTTTTTTTCCCCCTCACCCCTCCTCTCCTCCTGTTGTTGATCCCTTTTTCACCTAAATATGTGGGCGCCACAAATGGCTGCTCCAGTGTGTTGATGTGTCTTCTTTCACTGCAACTACCAAGTCAAATTCCTCGTATTGTTCTAAACTGTACCTGGTCAATAAAGCTGATCCTGATTCCATCCTATCCACTGTTCCTTAACCCCGTAGGTGACGTCATGGGGTTAAGGAAAGGTGGTAGGAGAGAGGTTAGGAAAAGGCCATCACATTTGTTTTGACAATCAGACTCACTTCCACTAGGTGACGGCTGCGAAGGTTGTCGGAATATTACGGGTTAATTGTGGGTCAGCATTATCTCATCTCCTTTGGTAAAGGATGCATCAGTGTTTCCTAGGCTAAAGGAGGTTATAAAGGAAGCATTGAGCCTCCTTTCCTTAGTTTTAAGAGATTTTGAATGCTTTTTATCATGGCCACCACTTAAACACTTCCGGGGGTGAAGGAACAGTCGATAGGAGGGAATATTCAGACACAGCCCGAGAGTGTCTGTGTTCACAGTGAAACATCACTGTTGGCTTTGATTGGAAACGCTCTGAGACAGACAGAAACAATCGCTCTAGACTTCGATGTGTTTTAAATGTCATACTAACGTACTACTCATAAGTCTGATGTCAAAATTAGTATGTACTGCGTTCATGTTAGATCATGGCTGGAGAACTGATTCCTGAGACTATTAGATGTGTCCCTGCGCCAACACACCTAGTGTGAAACCAATGTGATGTCATCAAGCTCTGCAGAAGCATGAATACGAGCCATTCGTTTGATTCAGATGTGTTGGAGCAGAGACACATCAAAAAGTCTCAGGAATCAGGCCCTCGAGGGCTGGCGTTCCCACCCCTGTGTTAGATTGTATAAAAAGATTGAGAATGTAATAAACTGAATAAATAAAATAAATAAATAAATGTGAGAAATACCTGGATGTATACTATATTTTTTAAGTATGCACAGTGGGCACACTAGTCATACTCAACTGTCCTCATGATGCATTGCGAGCGGAATGTAAAATGGTCCTTGGACCTGCTTCAAGCTAAAAATCAAACATCCCCTTTTCAAAATAAAAGCATCTCTTCTTGTCTTCCAATACTTTTTTCTTCTTATAAATAGGGCTTTTGTTTTGAAGCTAAGAGAAAGTTTTGTCAGTAGCACAATGGAGGATCTCTGAAAATGTGTGATTGAAATGTGTTTCCGTGAGTTTTATGATTCTAATGTCCACATGTTGATATTCTACTTGGTCACTTTCTCACTTCAAATGTTTTCAGAACTTTCAAAGTAAAGGTGGAGAATCAACAGAGATATTTAGCCTCAGTGTGAACAAGGTTTATGTCGTAGGTTCCAAATGCATCTTGGGAAACTCAAACTTAGAAACGTGTACTTCGGTGGGAACGCTGATCATCGTACTTAGTATATAGTAGACAGTATACTCATTGAGTGTGTAGTGCATAGTGTCACATTTACAACACAGTTTTTGTTTGTGTTCACACCAAACAAACGAGGTGAACTATCCGAGGAAAGTGTTTCAAATGCCCGTCAGTCGGTGTAAATGGACCCTAAATCTCACCTTTCTTCATCTCTAATGTAGATCATGGATATCATGAGCTGTGGCTCATGTTTTTGGATGTAAGAAAGTCAAAATCTTTGGGTTTTTAGGGATCCAGTTTATGGAACCTTTATCTGATTAGTTATATTTCCATTAAGATATGGAAACTGAAGGTCCCCATAAAGCCAGAAATGGCTCTGATAGTCCGTGTTCATTTCTAACACTTGTAACACACACTGTTAATGTTTTTACATGTTTAAGTGTTAAACAACACTAAACACATGTAACGTACGTTCTGTTTACGACACAGTCCTGCAGTTCCTCTACAGCGTGTGTTGTCAGCTCGACCGTTATGAAACACATCAGTCTTGTTCTCCAGATGTGGAGCTCAATGACTTCCAGATCTTTTGATGCAGTTTCGTGATTCCACGTGTGCACCATGCTGGTGGATGGCGGAGGCTGCCCAGGGTCGGATCTGATTCTGAGGCTCAGCGTAAACACGTGGAGCCGACGGTCGGTGAAGCAAACAGAGCCTGGATCAGTAATCAGTGACACAGAGATGGGATCAGTGCAGATGATGGAGGTCTGACTCTGTGGCCATCTTATTGTTTCTTGGAGTAAAAAGGCTTTTTATCACACAATGGGACACAAAGACAAGCTTTGTGTGAGACACAAACAGCAATAAACAATCAACACTTCAATGATAAAGTAAAAAATACCCGACAGCAGAAATGACTGTCCATTCCAGATCCAAGATCACAATCCTGACGCAAACTATTTTAGTCTCAAACATACAGTAATCATGCAGAGTATCCCCCAGCAGAGCCTTGGGATCCTGCGAGCAGAAAGAAGAAGCTATAGAAAGCATTTGTTATATAATATCTTACCTTTACTTAAAATAACAACCAATCTGTGCAACAGAAAACAAACACTAGAGGATTTTCTTTTTTTTTTACGTCTTTTTATGTGGTTTTGTGCGTTTGTCATTATTTGTGCACTCCTGATTTCCTGGAGTGTTTTAATACCCATAAGTCTTTAGTGAATCTGTCCCCTTATGTACACAAATGGTCCCTCTCACAAAAGTGCAATAAAAATATAGTCCATGAATTTTATTTTTACTTTGATCTTTTCAACAACTTCAGACCTATCCATAGATGTAAAATGTATTAGAATTTTCCAACCCTTTTTATGTTTGTATGGACTCTAATTTTACACTAAATATGCAGTATTTCCTAAAATGGAGGCCAAAGTGAAATATTTTTTATGAAAATATTACAGCCTTGACCGTGTCATTAATTGATGTTAATGCATTAGTATTTTTTGGCACAAGGACACTTTTAAAGAAAAAAAATTACACTTGTACACCTTGTATTTTTAGTAAGACAAGAAATCCAGGCCTTCACTGAAATTTCCTTAAAACCTTATGCAATGGTCTCTGGTTGGTCGGGGTCATTACACCTATTTCCCTTTATTTTGAGGGTAGATGCTTTGATCTATTAGATTATGATATGTCATGATTACAGTATAGGAAAAATATGTGGTTACAATGGGAGTCAATGGGGCAAATTTGAGGTTACTAAGTGTCAGTATGATACATACATATCTCCTTTTCTATACACTTCCGTTACAAAGGACTTTGGAATTAATGAAATGAAAATGAAAAAACAATATCTGCCAAATTTCATACAATTAGTCTTAAAAATGACCAGAATATTGAGAGGCAAACAATTAAAAACACCCAAAGTGTCAGTTTTGGTCACAAAGATGCTCCGAGGGTTAAACTCATCGATGTGGAGGAATGGTGTGGAATTCTCTCCTATGATGTGTTTGGGAAACAGTTGATTCTCAGGATTGATCACGAGTCGCACCAGAGGTTGAAAAGCGACACGGAGGTCATGGGAGGGTGGAGGGTGCAGGGTTAGGGTGGGACACAGTGGGACAGGGACCCTGTTGTCCTCAGCTGTCCTGACCCTGACCTTCTCCAGAAAAGGGTTAGTAGGTCACGGAGAAGAAAGGAAACATGAGGTTCAAATGCAGGTCACACACACACACACACACACACACACACACACACACACACACACACACACACACACACACACACACACACACACACACACACACACACACACACACACACACACACACACACACGTCCCTTTGGCCTCTGATGTATTTATACGCTCAGACCAGCCTCAGCTCATCCAGATGCACCTGAGCAAATATTAACTTCCTCCACGAGGAGCCTTTGATGTTCAGGGGCCGAGGTTAGGGGGTCGACGCCCCGAGGTGGGCCGTGCACCGACTGCAGCCTCTGCAACAACAACAGAGGAGGGAGTCACTGCACAGCACACAGAATATCTGTACATTAGAACCTGCTGGAACACGTCACGTTTAGTCACATTAATACATAACAGTATTTACTGTCATGTCTGATAGAGCAGAGGTTCTCAACCTTTTCAGCCTGCGACCCCCAAAATAAAGGCTCCAGAGACCAGGGACCCCCACTGTAGCTGAAGGTGGTTGAACACAGACATGAACATTGAAGAACAGTCATGTGGAGACAGGACCATCTATAAGGGGGAATAAAGGGGAGAGATTTTTGGGGTCCATCCATAAAGTCAGTAAAATGATGGTCCATTGTTCTATGAATCTGTGATAACCACATTTATTTATTCATCTCAATAATATCCACTGTTATCCAGGAACGTTTATTATTATTTGCACCATAGTATATAGTCATCTTATAGATGTAAATCACTGTTTTAATCTGAAATAAAATGGCTTAAAAGTGACAAAAAATGGTGAAAAAGGTGAAATGAGATTTTAAAAACCACAGAAATTGGTTGAATGTTGCAAATTAGAGTGGTTAAAAACTCCCACTCCTCATACAGAGACACACACACTCACACACACACCTGGAGCGGTTTAGTTTACAGCAATGTTTAGGCTTTTGTTTGGGAGAAAGTAGCAAGTCTGTCCAAGTCACAAGTCCAAGTGAAATTACAAGTCACTGATGTTAAAGTCGAAGTCGAGTCACAAGTCTCTTTACATTTTGCCAAGTCGAGCCTAAAGTCATGAAATTCCTGACTAGAGTCATGTGACTTGAGTCCACACCTCTGGTTCAAGGTGTCAATATTTATACAATTAGTAGCAAATAATGGGCATGAGAAATGGTGAATGTGGCTAAATTGGCAAGAATAAGCATGAAATATGATGAAAAGAGGTTAAAAATGACAATAATGGGTCCTCATATGTGACATTAGGTGAAAATAGTGGAAAGGTTTTATAAGTGCTGAAAATGTCTAGAAAGTGGAAAAAATGTGCAGAAAAGGTTTTGAAATGTGATGGAGAAGTGTCAGAAATGGGAGTAATGTAGCAAAAATGCATTAAAAGTAGCAAAATATGGCAAAAAAAAAAGTGATTAAAATAGGTTGAAATATGGCATGTTTAGTGTATTTGCTGAAAAAACATTTAAAAATATTTTTTTATTACATACATGTCGTTGTTTATGAAGAGAAATATATTATTCGTACTTTTTTGTGATTCATAGTCAATCTTAAGAGACACAAAACTTCCCAACAGACACAAAAATCCAAATGTATCACAATTTATATGGTGAAGATACAGCTTTTTCAGATCCTCTCAGGCCTTTATATGTACAGCTTGCTGATCTGATTACTGATCTGAATCAGGTGTGTTAGGTGAGAGGGAGGAAGGGCTTAGAGGCCATGAGGCACCAGCTGTAAATAATCATTACCTTCATCACTCACATGCATTTCTTCTTCGTTCTGAAATTCCTTTTCCTTGTTACTTCTGCCACGAAGGATCTCATTGGTCAGCAGCTTGTTTGGATGCAAAAGCCATTCATGAGCTCCTTTGACCATTTATGGTAGAATGTGGGCGTGTCCAGGGCAGTGAAATCACCTGTGCCAACTTCTAGCTGGGCAATGATTACTAAAGGGAAAAGTGCAGCAGTTGCACTACGCACGATTTGATGAATCAGATTTTTTTGGCGTAGCACATTTTCCGATTTTCAACGTTTGCTCACTTGTTGTGTAGATTCTACGTTTATAAATGAGACCCAGAACATAAAGTGGTTCAGTAACTTTGTTCGAGGGGGAAGGAGTTATTGATGTTGTGTTCCTACCGAGCATTACACAACACAGGAGTGTGTTGGTTTAGTTCAGAACATCGTGGGAGCGAAACCGTTAAATCCTGCTTCCAATGATGTTTCACAGATAAACGGACGCAACAGCTTAGTTTTCCAACAGGATGGTTTCAGTTACTGTTGAAATCAATCAACATCCTCTGAACCAGTGGTTGTCAAACCTTTTTAGTTCTAGTTCCTTTCTGTTATTTCTAAAAACAAGTACTACTACATTTTGCTCAGAATATTATGAAAATAAAACTATAGAACATAATAATGGAATACATGGGTGATACACATTGTAAAGAATCTCATTTAGTAAATAAGTGAAATGAAACAGTATATAGTGATTGACTCTTGTATTTTCAGTTCATGTTGTAATCAAATTATTTCTCTTATTATTTTGTTGTTGTTTGTTCTTTTTATTAGTCAGTATATTTTTCTCTTATTTTGTGGGTTTTTGTTGTTGTTTTTGTGTGTTGTTGGTATTATTTAAATGATTCTTTCTCAGTGTGTGTGTGTTTTGGTGTCGTTTGGTTGTTTTTTTTTAATGTTTTGTATGTTTCTCTGTTATTTTTGTGTACTCTGTAGTGATCTTGTGTATTTTTCTCTCATTTAATGTGTTTTTGTTGTCCTTTTGTGTGTTGCTGGTAATAGTAAAAATAATTATTTCTATTTCTAATACTTTCATTTGTTAATTTTCCTCTCTGTCTCTCTCAAGTACCTCCTGTAGTGCCATCGCGTACCCCTAGGGGTACACATACCCCTATTTGAGAAACCTCTGTAAACTGAACTAATCCACAGCTTTCTTTGCTGACATTGTTGCTAAATAGTTGCCATTCCACTTCCCAAAAACGCGGCCCTGCAGGGCCAGATTCCTCTTTTAAAGGTCTGCTTTAATGTTTTATAATGCAGTGCAAAAACAGAAAAGAGCAACAATAACAGGAAATACCGTCAAGACATAAAGAAAGACCATCTTTCAAGGTCTTACCCCGTCATCCTTCTTCTCTTTGTAATTTTGGTTTCTCTCATGTTTCACATCAAACATGCAGGGATTGTTTTCCCTGATGTTGTGTACTCTGTAATTATTAATCTGTCTTGCAAAGCGGCAGCCTCGGGGGCCAAGGCAGACACAAAAAGGCCCCTCGCTGGATCTCTGATGTGGAGGAAGAAAAGCAGACAGAATGAGAGACAGGAGCTAAAAAACAAGTGTGAACTTTGAGTCAGAAGCTGTAAACTGTGCATGATGGAGCGTGAGAGAGCGAGGCTGTGTAGTTATGTGTAGTTATGGTAGAGATGTGTAGTTATGGTAGAGATGTGTAGTTATGTGTAGTTATGGTAGAGATGTGTAGTTATGTGTAGAGATGTGTAGTTATGGTAGAGATGTGTAGTTATGTGTAGAGATGTGTAGTTATGGTAGTTATGTGTAGTTATGGTAGAGATGTGTAGAGATGTGTAGTTATGTGTAATATGTGTAGAGATGTGTAGTTATGTGTAATATGTGTAGAGATGTGTAGTTATGTGTAATATGTGTAGAGATGTGTAGTTATGTGTAGAGATGTGTAGTTATGGTAGTTATGTGTAGTTATGGTAGAGATGTGTAGAGATGTGTAGTTGTGTGTAGTTATGTGTAGAGATGTGTAGTTATGGTAGAGATGTGTAGTTATGGTAGAGATGTGTAGTTATGTGTAGTTATGTGTAGAGATGTGTAGAGATGTGTAGAGATGTGTAGATATATGTAGTTATGTGTAGAGATGTGTAGATATATGTAGTTATGTGTAGAGATGTGTAGTTATGGTAGAGATGTGTAGTTATGTGTAGTTATGTGTAGAGATGTGTAGAGATGTGTAGAGATGTGTAGATATATGTAGTTATGTGTAGAGATGTGTAGTTATGGTAGAGATGTGTAGTTATGTGTAGTTATGTGTAGAGATGTGTAGATATATGTAGTTATGTGTAGAGATGTGTAGATATATGTAGTTATGGTAGAGATGTGTAGTTATGGTAGAGATGTGTAGTTATGTGTAGTTATGGTAGAGATGTGTAGTTATGTGTAGTTATGTGTAGAGATGTGTAGATATATGTAGTTATGTGTAGGGATGTGTAGATATATGTAGTTATGTGTAGGGATGTGTAGATATATGTAGTTATGTGTAGAGATGTGTAGATATATGTAGTTATGTGTAGGGATGTGTAGATATATGTAGTTATGTGTAGAGATGTGTAGATATATGTAGTTATGTGTAGAGATGGTGTTTTTTTCTTCCTCTTTTAAACATTTACACATGGTGTAAACTACTGGTGTACCATCTAAAGAACTTCACAATGTGCTACGATTCGATTATTCAACGATTATCGCAAATTTTTTGTTTTTTTGTTTGTATTTTCTCACTTTGTGGCAACTTCATACTTTTAAACAATGTACGGTATATGTGTCGGTATCCATTAAGTAAAATAACCAAACAAATGTATCTCCATTATCTTTTATTCATGTCCCCAAATCCAACATGAACCATATTATAATAGAAAAATATTAGCTTTTTCAACTTATTCAGTCTAACACAAAAGATATATTAATCAGTAAAAATGAATAAAGACTCAGTGAGCAAACAAACATTTAAAAACATAAATTCTACAATATCAATTACAATAACTTGTAAAATTAGGGTTTTTAAATAAAAGGTGGATGGATAAAGGAATACAATGGATGATTGTACTACTCATCATCATTGCTCAGGATTTTAAACTTTCAAGTTTTTGTGTTAGAAAAGGATCTTTTACCATGTATTTTACTCTTATTTTGTGTATCTCTATTGTCTAGTATTCTTTCCCGTTAATTTATATTTCTCTTGGAGTCATTTCTCCCATAAACATGTAAAGTAGTAAATGTCGCTATAGATTTCTTGCTAGTAATCGCTAAGTTGGCAATGCCGTAAACAACTGACGCTGATGAAGTCCTTTTATATCTGTGTGACACAATAACCTGTTAAAAAACAGAAAGGATGTAAATGTGTTGCTAGCTTAGCTGTCGCACCTGCATTAAAAACCCAGAATAAAAAGTCGTATTATGTGTCGCCGCTTTTCTTCGTTGGTCCAGAGCGAGCGGGTTTCACCTCGGTTGACTGTGCGTAGCGTTACGGAGGAGGGAGAAGAGCTGACACAGCGGCTATGGTGACCTTTGAATGTTTCTATATTTGTTATGATGTTAGTTTGTCTGTTTTTTTTTTAAACAGAATGATGTAATTAATAAAGAGAGGCCACATAATCAATATTCATATCAGCATTCAGAATAGTGACATCCTCGTCAGCTGTGGAGATCTTAGTGACTTTTTTTTTCTCAAAAGAGTCCAGTGACAAAAATAGGGATTTAATCAGAAGTTGTGGTGCCACGCAGAGAAAGTGAAACTGATGTTTTCGTGACAAGGTGTTGTTTTTCTGTGAGATCATGATGGTATTTTAGTTATTGTTTTATTCATTTTTTTAATCTTATTTTGTGTATTTGCTGATGTTTTAGGATTTTGGACTCATTTTTGTGTATTTTTGTTGTCATTCTTGTGTATTTTTGTTGTAATTTCATGTATTTTCCTCTTTTTTTGTGTATCTATTTTGTCTACAAATATTCCGCTCTTTTGTACATGTTTTTCTGGAGTCACTTTGTGCGTTTACTTTAAGGACTGCACAGCGGCTGTAAACTACACCATAAAGTAGTAAATATAGCTATAGATTTGTTCCCAATTGCTAAGTTGGCAATAGCGTGAACAACTGTGTGATGTTGATGGAGTGAAGTCCTTTTATATCTGCGTAAAGCAATAATCTGTTAAAAAAGAGAAAGGATGTAAATGTGTTGCTAGCTTAGTCGTAGCACCTGCATTGAAAACCTAGAATAAATTCTGTAGCTACGTTGGCTCACGGTGTCTTTAAAAGTCGTATTATGTGTCGCCGCTTTTCTTCGTTGGTCCAAAGCGAGCGGGTTTTACCTCGGTTGACTGTGCGTAGCGTTACGGAGGAGGGAGAGGAGCTGACACGGCGGCTACGGTGAGACGCTGATAGCTAAATCCCATTAGCTTCCCTCCCACTGACGCCTGACTGACATCAATAGGATGGAGCAGGTGGGTGGTCTGTCAGCGTCTGAGCGCTCACTGGCAGAAACTACCTGTGTGTGCTGTCACTGATAGCAGCTGGATGTGTGTGTGTGTGCGTGTGTGTGTGTGTGCGTGTGTGTGTGTGTGTGTGTGTGTGTGTGTGTGTGTGTGTGTGTGGAATAGGAAATCGCACACTCCATGTGACGGACAGAGGTGAAAGTGTACTCACGTTGCTGTAATTGAGTTGCTTATATGGGTACTTGTTAAATCAGTCATTTTACTTGTACTTAAGTGTGTTTTAAGTAATTCAATACATTTCTACACCCAACCATTACTGAGTAAATTATATTTTTTTGGTTTGAAATGATTAACGCACATTGTGAAACTTCCTAAAATAGAAATGACCAGACAACAATGAAATGCATTACATCATCGTCGACCTATCAGATTAAAAGTCATGCACTGCCCCCAAAACAGCAATGAATGGAGGTTATTTTCTCAGTTTTAGTGTTCATAAATGAAGCTGAGAATTTTTTTAAATTTTGAATTGAATTCATTGGTGTTATTTTAAAAAAAAGTACATTTTGACAAACCTTTTATACTATACTATACTATACTATACTATACTATACTATACTATACTATACTATACTATACTATACTATACTATACTATATATTCCATATATCTTTGTAGAAAATAAATGAAGTTCTAATTGTGGTAGATTTGGTCTGTTCCTTTTTAAGTTCATACATGAGATGTTTACTGTATGCAAGGGAACCGTACCAATATTTATTACCGAAAAAAAATGTGGGGTGGTGGAAATAACTAACTTTTACTTTGAGTACTGTTTAACTGAGCTACTTTTGACTTGTACTTGAGTATTTTATGAATGACTTACAAGTACTTGTACTTGAGTACAATTTTAATCATGTAACAGTTCTTCTACTTGAATAGGATATCAGTACTCTGTACAACACTGGTGATAGACAACATTAGATAGGTTTGGTTTTGCAGGAATAATTAAAGTTTTGCCTGAGTTAAAGAGAACTATAAAGGGGAAAACCAGCTCCAACGTGGCCACAGATATAAACTAGTTTCTGGTCAGAGAGGAAGTGGCAGCAATGGAAACCCTGTCATCCACGCCGGGCCCTCCATGCATTCCAGCGAGCTGGGGCCACGCTGACAGTGGGAGGGCCCCCGCTTCGTGGCGGATTTTCCAAACCTCCGAAACCACAAGGCAGTGGAGGAGAAAAGGAGCTGGAATCAGTCGATCAAAAACGTTTGCTGTCAAACCAGCTGTCAGAGATGCTTCCAGCAACAAAATATCCAGTGTAGACGTGCTCTGTGATTGTCTGATTCAAGGGCCACATAATCAATATTCATATCAGCATTCAGAATAGTGACTAATCTGAGCATTTACATTGTTTTTGGTTGGGATTTAATTTCAGTAATTTTGTCTGTTTTTCTTCTGATTTTGTGTGCTTCTAGAGTTGTTTTATATTTGTGTGTTTTTCTATTATGTGTCTTTTTGTTGCTTTTTATCTGTTTTTGGGGTCCTTTGCCTAATTTAGTGTGTTTTTGTTTGAGAAATGGAGCCTGAGCTCGTCAATCAGAAACGTTTGTTGTCAAACAAACTATCAGAGGAGCTCCAAGCCACAGCCGAGGAACACAAATCTAAATATCCAGCTGTGATTTTCTGATACAAGGGCTTCATAATCAATACTCATGCCAGCATTCAGAGTAATAACCAATTTGAGCAGTTAAACAGTTTTTTTGTTTTTGGGGGACATTTTTATTGTTTTAGATTTTCTATGGGGTTATGGTCAGGTGAGTTTGCTGACCAATCAAGAACAGGGATACCACGGTCCTTAAACCAGGTACTGGTAGCTTTGGCACTGTGTGTAGGTGCCAAGTCCTGTTGGAAAATGAAATCTGCATCTCCATAAAGTTGGTCAGCAGCAGGAAACATGAAGTGCTCTAAAACTTCCTGGTAGACGGCTGTGTTGACCTTGGACCTAATGAAACACAGTGGACCAACACCAGCACATGATTTGACACCCCAAACCATCACTGACTGTGGAAACTTTACACTCCACCTCAAGCATCGTGGATTCTGTTCCTCTCCTCTCTACCTCCAGACTCTGGGACCTTGATCTGCAAATGCTTGAGCTCTGTGAACAGCTAGCCTCTTTAGCCATGACCTGTTGTGTCTTGCCCTCCTTGTTCATGGTGTCAATGGTCATCTTTTGAACAACTGTCAGGTCAGCAGTTTTCCCCATGATTGTGTAGACCTGCAGAACTAGACTGGAGACCATCTCAAGACCTTTGCAGGTGCATCAGGTGTCTTCAATATTGAACCTCTCCACAATATTCTAATTTTCTGAGATACTGAATTTGGGATTTTCATTAGTTGTCAGTTATAATCATCAACATTAAAAGAAATAAACACTTTCAGTCTGTGTGAAATGAATGAATATAATAAACAAGTTTCACTTTTTGAATGGAATTACTGAAATAAATCAACTTTTTCATGATATTCTAATTCTACGACCAGCACCTGTATTTATTAAATAAACACATGTGCTTCATATACCCATTTAAGTTTTAATTTGATTGTATAATAATTTAGGAATTAGGGCTGGGCGATATATCAAGATTCATGGCTCGGAGCAGGTGCCAGAAAATTTCCCTTATTTTCAAATCCAAAACGTGACAGGTATGATCCAGAGCAGCGTTGGGGTTTGGTGCCTTGCTCGAGGGCACCTCGGCAGTGTTTGGGAGGTGCCCTGGCACCCTTCCAGCTTCCAGAGCAACTTCCATATTTTTTCCACAAGGGTTTTGAAAGGGCAACTGTCCGGTTCCCAACCCAAGTCCCTAAACACAACTAAATACACAAAATTATTCCATCCATCCATTTTTTTCCTTTTTTTTCCGGGGCCGGGTCGCGGAGGCAGCAGTCTCAGCAGAGATGCCCAGACCTCCCGATCCACGCACACCTCCTCCAGCCGTTCTGGGGGGATCCCAAGGCAACACTAGGCTAGGTCAGAGACATAGTCCCTCCAGCGTGTGTCCTGGGCCTTCCACGAGGCCTCTTCCCAATAGGACATGCCTGAAACACCTCAGGGAGGCGACCAGGAGGCATCTGAAACAGATGCCCGAGCCACCTCAGCTGACTCCTTTCGACGTGAGGGAGCAGCAACTCTACTCCGAGCTCCTCCCGAGTGACTGAGCTTCTCACTCTATCTCGAAGGGTGCGCCCAGCCACCCTGCGAAGGAAACTCATTTCGGCCGCCTGTATCCGCGATCTTGTCCTTTCAGTCATGACCCAAATCTCATGACCATAGGTGAGGGTAGGAACGTAGATTGATCGGTAAATTGAGAGCTTTGCCCCCCGACTCAGCTCCCTCTTCACCACAACAGTCCGATACAGCGACCGCATCACTGCTGACGCCGCACCGATCCGTCTATCGATCTCACGCTCCATCCTACCCTCATTCGTGAACAAGACCCCGAGATACTCGGTGGAGAACCATGGCCTCAGATTTGGAGGTGCTGATCCTCATCCCGGCCGCTTCACACTTGGCTGCAAACCGCCCCAGTGCACGCTAAAGGTTTGATTTGATGAAGCCAACAGAACAACATCATCTGCAAACAGCAGAGATGAAATCCTGAGGTTCCCAAATTGGACTCCCTCCGGTCTCTGGCTGCACCTAGAAATTCTGTCCATAAAAGTAATGAACAGAACCGGTGACAAAGGGCAGCCCTGGCGGAAACCAACATGCACTGGGAACAGGTCTGACTTACTGCCGGCAATGCGAACCAGGCTCCTGCTGCGGTCATATAGGGAACGGACAGCCCTTAGCAAAGGACCCCGGACCCCATACTCCCGGAGCACCCCCCACAGGGCACCATGATGGACACGGTCGAACGCATTCTCCAAATCCACAAAGCACATGTGGACTGGTTGGGCAAACTCCCACGAACCCTCGAGCACCCGATGAAGGGTATAGAGCTGGTCCAGTGTGGACGAAAACCGCATTGTTCTTCCTGAATCCAAGGTTCAACTATCGGCCGGATCCTCCTCTCCAGCACCCTGGAGTAGATTTTGCCGGGGAGGCTGAGGAGTGTGATGCCTCTGTAGTTGGAGCACACCCTTCGATCCCCCTTCTTAAAGAGAGGGACCACCACCCCGGTCTGCCAATCCAGAGGCACTGTCCCCAACTGCCACGCGATGTTGCAGAGACGTGTCAACCAAGACAGTCCTACAACATCCAGAGACTTAAGGTACTCAGGACGAATCTCATCCACCTCCGGAGCCCCGCCCCCAAGGAGCTTTCCAACCACCTCGGTGACCATGGTCCACTCGCACTCCACAAAATTAAAATACTTTTACTAAAATGTGAGGAGTGGGGCTAGGATTAATAAACAGCACTACTTAATACACAAATACATATGTATTCAGCAGAAAAAAATGGGTTTGGGGTTTAGTTACTCTTTAAGCAGAGAGGTGAATGAGTGCATTATCTTTATTTATTGACCATTATATGGACTCAAATTTTCTCCCTGACAGAATAAAAATCTAAAACCAGCTGTTTATTCTTCCTCACACATGCTTCTAAAGGCAAAGCTAAACATCCTCGTAGATGTTTTACCTCCATCATTCACAGCTCTTCAGATTCTACTCATATATTCTCAAAAACAAGGAGCATCCGTTGTTCATTAGTAGCCGTTTTTCGCTGCAGGAGAAAAGACGGAGAGCTTTATCACAATGAGTAAGTGGGAGAAAATTTCATGCAGTATAAAGCAAACCATATGAACATATGGAATATATGGAAAAGAAAAAACATCTTTATTCACGTAAGACTCATCCAGAGTGAAGTCATCCACATGGAATGACATTCAAACCAGAGCAAGAACAAAAGACTCTGAAGGAAGTACAAAGGTAAAGGACTTTAAAGGGCTGGAGCTTCTCGCACGGCATGAAAGTCCAGTTGAATAATTGAAGAATTATAAATTCAACGTCATCAAAACATCTCCTTTTTTTTCCAACCCATGAGACTTCAGACTAACCCTGTCAGCTCTGCAAAGCTTTGGCTTCAAGGCGATGTATATGTATGCATACATTAGCCCAGTGACAATCACAGATATAAACAGGAAGGAAGAACAAAAAACTATTACAAAAATACAGAATAATATACAAAATGACAACAGGAATACAAAACGACAAAAGAAATACACAAAACTTTCTTTAAAACCACAAAACAACAACAAAAATCAACAAAAGTGACTCCAAAACCACAAAATGACAACACAAATACACATAGTTCTTCTAAAAACACAAAAGACGATTACAAAAATACAGAAAAACATACAAAACGACAACAAAAATAGACAAAAACCTTAAACTTGTCACGCAACGGAAAAGTAGAGTTGAATAACTGAAGAATTATAAATTCATCACCATCAAAACATCTCATTGTTCTTCCAACCCATACAAGACTTCAGACCAACCCTGTCAGCTCTGCAAAGCTTTGGCTTCAAGGAGACGTATATGTGTGCATACATTAGCCCAGTGACAATCACAGATATAAACAGGAAAGAAGAACAAAAGCTACCAAAACTAGCGGCTCGTATTGTTAGCCTGACAGCGAAAGGTCACGCGAGTCAAATAAAATACGACGTGAAACATAAAGGGACGAGACAGACATCATATATCAGAGGGAACGACTCAGATTGTAATGAAACACATTTTCCTGCTCTTGTTTACGGCTGTGACGGTGTGAGAGGGAGGGGGCAGGAGGGGGCACAGTGAAACGCTACTTATGTTATCTGTTAGCCGTTGCCTGTTCAGAGCATTACGAGTGCTGCATTGCTCATTTCATGGCGAGTACTGGAACTGATTATCACCGGCTAGAGAGACGAGGGGGGGGGGCAGCAGAGTGAGCAGCTTCCAAATCTCTGATTATTCACACCCAAACAATTGCCTCACATTATTCACACATTTATTTACTTTTTTATATATATTTACTCTGGCATTCAGCAGGTTTTTTTCCTCCAAAAACATTCTTCAGTTTCTGCTGCCGCGCCGAAAAAAAGTTTGTGTTGCCTGAAAGAGCAACAGAACTTTTCTATAAATTATAATAACTATTGTATTTGTACTTTAGGCTCAAACCTGAACTTCATTCAGTCTCCTACTCATCCCTGCTTGGCCAGCATTGCTACATGCTAAGCTAACCACAGCTTTATGAGCTGATAGTGACTCACCATTTGTCATTTTGGATCTGCTATGGTGGAATTTTCCTGGGAATCACTATAATGTCATCTCTATTTCCCCAACCGAGACGCCCAGACTCTCTCCTGAACAAAGTGTTTTTGTGTACTTTTCTCTCAATTTGTGTGTTTTTGTTCTTCTTGTTCATGTTTTTAGCTTTTGGCTCAGGCGGTAGAAGGGTCGTCTTCTGATCAAGAGGTTGGGGGTTTAATCCCAGTCTATACCTGTCTATGCGTCAAAGTGTTCTTGGGCAAGACACTAAACCCTAAGGGCCTATACTATGAAACTAGATTACCTCTTATCGCACTAACTTCCTAGATTTAATCAGTGTGTGCTGTCCTACGAAGCTCGCTAACGTCTTACGGAGCTAAATCACCATGGTAACTTAGGCTGAACGACTAACCTGGTTGGGACCAGGTTTTGTTCTGGCTAGGATCTTAGCGAGTGCTAAAGCCCCGCCTCCTGACCAATCAGTTCTCTTAGAAAACGAGCTGTCCAATAAAAGACGGTTGTGTTTCTGTTGTCATTATTTTATATTTTTCTTTTGAGTTTCCTGTTTTTTATAGTTTTGTTATGTATCTATTGTGTCCTTTTGTGTATTCTTTTTTCCTTTCATGTGTTTTTGATGTTTTTTTGTACATTTTTTTTAAAAAAAATTGTAATTGTGTTGTAGTTATTTAAAAAAAAGTTTCTGTGAGTTTTGTGCTTTCTGCAGTCAAGTTGTCTATCTTTTGTGTCCTTTTGTGTATTTTTTATTTGTGTTGTTTTTGGACTCATTGTGTGCATTTACTTTTGGGGGGGGGGCACAAAATTACACCAAGAACCGTATGTGGCCCCTGGGCCACCAGTTGCACATGTGTCGGCCTCTCATTTGATGTGTGAAAAGTTGTGAGAAAAACATTATTTGGATTTAAGAAAAGATCATTTCTATATTGTTTTTCAACCATTGAAGGTGATATTGATCTGTTATAAGATTGATTAGGTAATGACGTGTGTGGGCATCACTAACCTCCAGCTACATCTTGTGTGTTGTGTCTTGTTTTTGTGAGGCTGAAAGTTTACGATTTACAGAAGCCACATGGCCCTGCTCAGGCGGAAGCCATTTTGTGCCCCCTCCCCCCCACCCTCTGCATCTGTCAATCCCTGCGGATACTTCCTGTCTCTTTTATTCTGAGAAAGATGAGATAAGTGCAGACCACCGGGTGAGGAGGGGATGCCTGAGTCATCTGGTGGTCTAATGGTTCTAAAGCAGGACAAAGTACGACCAGTCGACGATTCTGTGGCCAATCCCAGCATGTGGAGCTGTGTGGAGGTAAATAACATATATATATGAAATGACAACAAAAGTCCACTAAAATGACTTAAAAAACACACAAATGATTGCAAAAACATAGAAAAATAAACAAAATAACAAAAATCCACAGAAGTGACTCCAAAACCACAAAAAGACGCAGAATGACTCCTAACACACAACACAACAATTTAATTTGACAAAACTAACTTAAAAAATGGTGCACCTGGGGGCCGGCGGGGTGACTTGCAGCGTCCCCTTGTTGCCCTAGACGATTGGGGATGTGGTCATCGTCCCTGAGCGGGCTTCTCCCGGTGCTGCTTCTATTCCGGGACCTTCTGGCCTGGGGTTCAATTCCTGTTGGCCTGGCACTTCTTGGCCCCCGCTCTTTCAGCTAGCCTGGCTGCATCTTTGGGCTCGGGGCAACGCTTGGGTTTACAGTAGCGGTTCTTTGGTCTACAATGCATGTCTTGGGCTGTGGGATAAAACTCGTACTGGGCTTAATCTTAGACATGTTGATTCCAAATACCTGTTTTAGGTACTACAGCTAACTCCTTCCCTCTGTCCACAGCCACCACAAAAAAAAAACCTTACGACAAAAATACACAAATTGACTTCAATGCCATAAAATGTCAACAAATGTACATAATTTCACAAAAACCACTGAAAAAACACAATGTTAGAACAAAAATGTCCACAACAACATTAATAATACACAAAATGACTTCAAAAAAACCAAAATGTCAACAATTATTACGCAAAATGACACATAGCACACAAAACAAGACTATAAGTTCACAAAAATGTCATTTTTAATCCTTGGTTGAATGCCTGACACGTTACATTTGTAACCGTTATTTGTGCTTTTTGCAGCCCCCCCACAGGGATGAGGTCCTGATGAAGCTCTACTACTTTCCTCTTCTCACATCTGGAGGGAAAACAAAACATTTAAAGTGCAGAAAAGATTTTTATGCAGATGATGAAGCTCTTTCTGTTTTTCAATGAAAATGAGGGGGGCGCATAGCGGGTTGTGTTTTTGCATTGCTGTGTGCCCATTTTATGCCTCCCCCCCCCAGCACCACCACCACCCACCAAGCGAGGCTACTCTGGAATGTCGATAATGGCGAGTGGAAAGTGTGACTGTGTTTGATTTAAATGCTTTCAGATGAGGTGTTTAAAACATGGTCACAACCATTTTATCGTGTTTTCTGATGCAAACGGTTGTTTTCAGTGAATTATTGTGATTCTGAATGAAATGAGTCTGTTTTATACTGTCAAATGACTTCATGAAAATACAAATTTGAACTTTGAAAAGTCTTTAGCAGATTAGCTACCATTACATCTCTCTGCTCAGTGTCTTTCTGCAATCCACCAAAAATCATTGGAATCTGAGACATTCACCTTGAAATGCTACGTAGCTGATAGTGAAGGAATGTTATATTCCACTATTTTGGGGGATATTGCTACAAGATTGGACTTTACTGGCTTACTTGGGAAACCGCGTGAGTGATTATAGTTAAGTTAGCTGCTGCTATAGTTAGCTGCTGCTACAGTTAGCTGCTGCTATAGTTAGCTGCTGCTACAGTTAGCTGTTGTTATAGATAGCTGCTGCTACAGTTAGCTGCTGTGATAGTTAGCTGCTGGCGGGGGGCCTTGGGGTTGGGGGTTGGGGGTTGGGGTCGATGGCGGGATGTGCTGGGTGCACGGCTACTTGGGGCTTCTCGGCCTGGCTTCTTGGGGGCGTCTGGGGGGCTGCTCGGCCGTGGGGGGGTGGCCTGGGGCTCCTTGGCCCCCGCTCTTTCTGCTGGCCTGGCTGCATCTGCGGGCCTGGGGCAGTTCCTGGGTTTTTGCACATATACTGGTCTACGATGCACTGGCACGCCTTGGGATGTGGGATAAAACTCACACTGGGCTTAACTTTAGACACGTTAATCCTAAATACCTGCTTTAGGTACTACCACTCACTCATTCCCCCTGTCCACAGCCACCACCATTATAGCTAAGCTTCACACTTGTCACCATACTGGGTTGATTACACAACATAATAAGCACAATATATTCTACAACTTCACATCTCACTCTCACTGTAAAATAATCTATTCTTCCCCACCCTTTCTATTTCCTACCTTGAGTCTCTCCTCCCTGCTCCCTTTCCCCTCCCCCTCCCTCACCACCTAGGTGTAACACTGCTCTCCCTTTTTATATCCTCCCTATAATAAAAGGTTTCTTACCCTTCCTCAATCCTGTCACCACCAGATCCTTGCTGAGGTATTTCTTATATTTTAATATGTTTAGGTTTCATTTATTTAGTTATGACACTTTCGACTGTCAGTCTCCCTTAGAGGCATCTGCTAATCGCTTTAATGTGTCCTTATGAGGACTCTCCTCTCCAGAGAGCATTTATGTTGTCATTTTGTGTATTTAAAAAAAAATGTTTGTGTATTTTTTGCTGTCCTTTGACTATATAGCTGTAATTTTATGGGTTTGTTTTGCCGTTTAAAGTCAAAGTTGTGGTCGTGCATCAGGCTTATGTCACTGAACTTCATGCGTAAACAGATTTTACGTGTGTCTCCCTAAACAATTGTGTGACACTGTTTTGTACTATGTAATAAAGGAAGCTCGCTACTGGCTACTTAAGGTCAGTATCACAACGAGCCATTTTGAAGCATTATCTGAGTTTTTCCAGGAAAATTGTAAATTTCTTAAAAAACAACCTGACCAATGTCCTTTACAATGGTCAGGTTGTGACTTATAGTCTACAAGTGTTTTGTCTGTGTTTAGAGTTAGTTTGTTGCAATTAGTGTATTTTAGTGTTGTTTTGTGTAAATTCCTATTGTTTTTGTGTGTTCATTTTGTCATTTTATGTGCTGTGTTTTGTGTTTTTTTCCCACAGTTTTGTCGGTTTTTGGACACATTTTGTTTGTTTTCAGAGTAATTTCTTATATATTTCTGTCATTTTGTGTATTATGTTGTTGTTTTGTGTATTTTCCTATCATTCTGCGTGTTCTTATTGTCATTTTGTGTGGCTTTTGTATTCATTTTGTATATTTTGCGTTTGGTTAATGATCGTTAATGAGTGGTTCAGATCGTACCTGACCGGTAGAACATTCTCTGTGTACTACAACAACGAAACGTCAGAAACTGCGGATTTAAAGTGGGGTGTTCCTCAGGGCTCGGTCCTTGGGCCGCTTTTGTTTCTGATTTATTTACTCCCTCTCGGTGAGCTGATCCAGCAGTGCCCTGATGTCTCCTATCACCTATACGCAGATGATCTCCAGCTGTACTGCAGTTTTAAGCCCTCCGAACCCCAAAACGTGCTTTCCCTCACAAACTGTCTGGTAAAGGTAAAACAATGGCTGAATGAAAATAGCCTCCAACTGAACTCCAGTAAAACGGAAACCCTAGTCGTTGCCCCGGACATTATTGCTCCTCTTATCAAACAGCACCTTGGCGCCCTAAGTAGCACTGTTAAAAGTTCTATAAGGAACCTTGGAGTAACTTTTGATGAAGGGATGTCCCTGGAACGTCACTCTAAGCAGCTCATCAGGAACTGTTTCTTCCACCTGAGAAACATCTCAAAGCTGAGACACATAGTCTCTGGTCCTGAGCTTGAGATGGTCATCCATGCGTTTGTTTCCTCACGATTGGACTATTGTAACAGTCTGTTTACATGCCTTAGCAAAAAGGATCTGGCTCGTCTACAAGTGGTCCAGAACTCTGCTGCACGCCTCCTGACCCGTACCTGTAGGAGAGCCCATATCACTCCTATTTTAAAAACTCTACATTGGCTCCCTGTCATCTACAGGATGAATTTTAAAATCCTTGTGCTGACTTTCAGGGCCCTTCATGGCCAGGCGCCTGAATACATTGAGGGTCTGATCCAGCCCTATGTTTCAAACAGGAGCTTGAGGTCTTCTTCGCAAAACCTGCTGATGGTCCCCCGCACCCGCTTTAAAACACGAGGTGATCACTCTTTTAAGGCGGTAGCTCCTCGTCTCTGGAATGCTCTTCCACACACTCTGCGGATGCTGGACTCTGTGGATGTTTTTAAAAGTCATCTAAAGACCCACTTTTTTATGGAGGCTTTCTTGACTCACTCCTGTTTGTGAATGGACTCTTTTATACATTGTAGCATCATTGTAGTGGACTTTTATATGCATTGTGCCTTTTAACTGTAAATTGTGAAGCGCTTTGTGACCCTGGTCTGAAAAAAGCGCTATATAAATAAACTTTACTTACTTACTTTACTTATTCTTTTTTTTGTTTCATTCATTTTGTATATATTTCTGTTGTTTTGTCTATTTCTGTTTATGTTTAGTGTATTTTCCTGTCATTTCCCGTGTGGTTTTTTTGTCCTACACAGTGTGACCTTTTTTGATTGGGTGAGATTGGTTGGCACGGAAATCAAAAGCGTTGGTTGTGCATTTGATGGAGCCTTATCTCTTCTCCACACTGTCTGCAGGTACAGGCACTGTGTGTGTGTGTGTGTGTGTGTGTGCGTGTGTGTGTCCAACACAACAATAGTTCCTCGCTCAGTGAAGTAAATTACCTTTATGTGCCAGACACAGGAAAGAAAAGAGAGAGAAAGCAAACCAATGAGAAAGAAGAAGAGGCACAAAGAGGAGAGTGTCCTGTGCTGATTGAAACATCTGCTATTCTGTTCACTTCTTTCTCCGTTGATTCACGAAACAATCAAATTATAGACTGAAACTTTCACTATATGAATCTGAGCACTTCCTCTGTTTAACTCATAAGTTTCACTTTACAGAGGAGGTAAATTCATTTACATGTTGGGACGCAATGAAAGGATTAGCATTTTTATTTTTTATCTATTAAAAGTTGCCAAAAACAATATACTATGTTTTTATCAGATGAAGACTAAAGTGTGGACCTCAAAGATCAATATATCAAACATCATTTGTTCAAAAAACCGAAGTCAAAAGTTTTTTTTGAGACATTAAAATCAGAATCAGAAAAGTTTTATTGCCAAGTAGAGTTTTTAACAACTACAATAAATAATATTAACAATAATAATAAAAACAATAAGAAGCAAACAATCTAAAGGATGAATATGGCTATATATACATGTAGTTCAAATAGTGTTTGCATAACATTTGTATTTGTAATTATAATTAATGAATAATGTATTTGTAATAATAATTAGTGAATAATAGTGTATTTGTATTTCTGTTGTTTTTTTGTAAAACCCATTGAATTGCCTTGTGTATGAAATGTGCTACACAAATAAATTTGCCTTGAAAAAATCACATTTGGATTACAAAAAACAAAATAGAATAAAATAGAATATGTTAATTTGAGATCCATATAAAGGACAATAAATCTAAAAATAAATAATTGTTCATTAGCGCCAAAGTATATAGCCATCTTAAAGATGTAAATCCTTGTTTTAATCAAAAATAATACAAGTGACAAAAAATTATGGAAAAGGTGGTAAAATGGGTTTAAAAAAAAAAAAAAAAAAAACAGTTGCAACTTGTATGCAAATAATGGGCATGACAAATCGTGAATTTGGTTAAATTGGCAAAATATGGTGAAAAGAGGTTAAAAATGACAATAATGAATGTAGCAAAAATTCATTAAAAGGAGCAAAATTGTGGCAAGTTTTGTGTAGTTGCAGAAAAATGGTAAGAAAAAAATACTGTTAAGTTAAGATATAAACAATAAAATAAATCTAAAAATAAAATAAAAGTAGAATTAAATTGATCATTAGCCTCCCTCCCACCAGGGGGCGGTAGAGTGACCCTGCTGAAATATGTGCAGAAAAATCTTAAATGTAGGTGGGTGAGAGACAATAAAATTCATGGATATTGCAGGATTATCCTAAATATTCCAAACCCTCATCTGTTTAAATGAATTTACCTGCAGAAAAACACGTAAAAGATGTCATAATGATAAACCTGAAGAGAAACAATCTCCATTGTGTGAATTATCTTCTCCTTCAATCATAGATGTAAACATGAAGCCAGTGAGTCTGTGGTTCAGTGAATAAGATAAACAACACACACCATGAGGGATGGTGGCTGTGTTTCACGTTCTTCTAGAGCTTTTTTTTCTGTGATGTGGGTCATGACGGAGGCTTTGAGAAGATGTTTTTGATGTTTCCCGTGTTGTTTCACGCCGAGACGACAGCTACAGGTCAGCGCTGCGTGCATTAATGAGCTGATATGGCGTTTGAAGTTGGCCTTGAATTCTCCTTTTGGTGCATCACGAGCACGGGCAGACGCTCGGTCATTTGCATCGCCGGCAGAAAATGTGAGGCTTGGCTCTCGCTCCTGCAGTGAAGCGCCCATGTTGAGTTTGATGTTTGCAAAGTGGACGAGGTCTTCCACAGATGCAAACCATAACTATTCCTCTGTATTTGTGTCTTTTTGTGCTGAAAAAACGCAGCCAATTCTGTTCAGGCGCTCAGCACGGCCTCCTAAACACACAATGGCTCTCCTCTGTGAGCTCTCCTGTATGCTAATGTTCTCTGATGATCAGAGGGACGAGGGATAAAAGTGCAACGCTTTAAGCACTTTGTAGTTTTTATGTTGTTGCCATGGTAATGTGAAACTGCAGGCCAAATCAATGTGACTTCACTCATCTGCATGAAGAGACGTTAAATAGAAAGGGAAAGAAGTGAGTGGGAGAAAAGAGGAAAAGTGAGAAAAACAAAGGTTGTCTTGCACCAATCAGCCCGTTTAGGAAAAATCAAACACTATCTGTGGAACGCAAACGCATCGTAAACACCAACTCGTCTCTTTCTGATACGTGATGGCCTTCTCATGGTCTCCAAAACACCCCATGTTGCTCCAGTTCTGCAGCGTTCACTTGATATGCTGCATCCTGCATGCCGCACCCCCCACTTTGAAGTGCTTCCCACAGTTGCGTTGCTGTAATTATCCTATATAAGCATGAAATATGGTGAAAAGAGGTTAAAAGTGACAATAACAAGTCCTCATATGTGACATTAGGTGGAAAAAGTGGTGGAAAGGGTTTATAAATGCTGAAAATGTCTTAAAAATTGCAGAAAAAGTGGTAAAAAGGGTTCAAAGTGTATGAAAACAATAAGTATGAACAATTATTTTAAACTGGCACATAAGGGGTATGACAAATCTTGAATGTGGTTAAATTCGCAAAATAAGCATGAAACATGGTGAAAACAACATATTTGGTCTTTGGGGGAAAGTAGCAAGTCTTTCCAAGTCACAAGGCTCAAGTCCAAGTGAAATCACAAGTCACTGATGTTAAAGTCCAAGTCGAGTCGCAAGTATCTTTACATTTTGTCAAGTCGAGTCTAAAGTCATCAAATTCTCAAGTCACATGAATTGGACTCAAGTCCACACCTCTGGTTCAACATATCAATATTTATACAATTAGTTTAAACTGGCAAATAATGGGCATGACAAATGGTGAATGTGGCTAAATTGGCAGGAACAAGCATGAAATCAGGTGAAAAGAGCTTAAAAGTGACAATAATGGGTCAACATGTGTAACATTAGGTGGCAAAGTGGTGGAAAGGGTAACTTCAAAGTGTCAATATGGAACAATGAGTAGGAACAATTAGTTGAAACTGGCGAATAATGGGCAGCAGAACAAATGTGAATGTGGTTAAAATGGCAAAAATAAGCATTATGGTGAGAAATGGTTAAAAGTGACAATAATGGGTCTGCATATGTGACATCGGTGGAAAAGTGGTGGAAAGGGTTAATAAGTGCAGAAAAGGCATTGAAATTTGATGGAGAAGCGTCAGAAAAGGGAGTAATGTTGCAAAAATGCATTCAAACGAGCAACAATATGGCAAGAAAAAGTGATGAAAATAGGTTGAAATATGGCAAGATTGGTGTGGTAGTAGAAAAATTGTAAAAATAAGCAAAACACTTGATATGCTGCACCCTACACTTTGAAGTGTCCCACTATCCTGCCCTGACCACCCCTCAACCCCCTCATCCCTCCACCTACTGCAGGAGGAGGCGTGAAGCTACGGTCTCGTCCGAGAGGGTCCACCAACCGCAGAAACAAATCCCATCTGGGTTTAGCCCGTGAATGGCTAATTAGCCTGTAATTAGCACGGCCACTCCTACAGCGCTAGCTGTATCTTAGCATTCATCACATTCCCAGACCAGCAGCTGTGAATAAATGCTTTAATTTATTCATCCAATCTGCTGGTCCTCAGAGGAAAACGCCTGAACACCGACCAGAGCAACCAATGACTGGATAAGGTCTTCATTACTAGAATATGTTGGTCCTACCATCACACATGTGTCTATCAGCCCATGTATAATGCAATCACATTAGAAATAAATGAAGAGATAACAGTCAGCTCTGTAGATCGGCTACCATCCATTTAATGGCCACATTCTGGGCTGCAGCCCAGTGATTGGACAATACATGAATACATCCTGAAAGTCAAGATGTCAACAATGCTAAACTTAACTCTGAGGAACTAATGCTTTGCTACATTAAAATCCCAAACTAGTGTTTGATAATCTGTTCATGTTTGAACACAGACATGAACAGTGAAGAACAGTCATGTGGAAACAGGACCATCTATAAGGGGGAATAAAGGGGAGAGATTTTTGGGGTCCATCCATAAGGGTCAGTAAAATGATGGTCCATTGTTCTATGAATCTGTGATAACCACATTTATTTATTCATCTGAATAATATCCACTGTTATCCAGGAACGTTTAGTATTATTATAGTCATCTTAAAGATGGAAATCCTTGTTTTAATTGGAAATAAAATGGGTTAAAAGTGACGTGGTGGTGAAATGGGATTTAAAAAAACACAGCAATTGATTAAAAGTTACAAATTAGAGTGGACAAAAACAGACAGAAAAAATGGTAAAAAGCAGAAACTCGGAACAATTAGTTTAAACTGGCAAATAATGGGCGTGACAAATAGTGAATTGATTAAATTGGCAAAAATAGGTAGACATGATGTAGTATACATGGTGTAGTAGACATGGTGTAGTATACATGGTGTAGTATACGTGGTGTAGTATACATGGTGTAGTGTACATGGTGTAGTATACATGGTGTAGTATACGTGGTGTAGTGTACATGGTGTAGTATACGTGGTGTAGTATACGTGGTGTAGTGTACATGGTGTAGTATACGTGGTGTAGTGTACATGGTGTAGTGTACATGGTGTAGTATACATGATGTAGTGTACATGGTGTCGTATACATGGTGTAGTGTACATGGTGTAGTATACATGATGTAATATACATGGTGTCGTATACATGGTGTAGTGTACATGGTGTAGTATACGTGGTGTAGTATACATGGTGTAGTGTACATGATGTAGTGTACATGGTGTCGTATACATGGTGTAGTATACGTGGTGTAGTATACATGGTGTAGTGTACATGATGTAGTGTACATGGTGTCGTATACATGGTGTAGTGTACATGGTGTAGTATACATGGTGTAGTATACATGGTGTAGTATACGTGGTGTAGTATACGTGGTGTAGTGTACATGGTGTAGTATACGTGGTGTAGTGTACATGGTGTAGTGTACATGGTGTAGTATACATGATGTAGTGTACATGGTGTCGTATACATGGTGTAGTGTACATGGTGTAGTATACATGATGTAATATACATGGTGTCGTATACATGGTGTAGTGTACATGGTGTAGTATACGTGGTGTAGTGTACATGGTGTAGTATACGTGGTGTAGTATACATGGTGTAGTGTACATGATGTAGTGTACATGGTGTCGTATACATGGTGTAGTATACGTGGTGTAGTATACGTGGTGTAGTAGACATGGTGTAGTATACGTGGTGTAGTATACATGGTGTAGTATACATGATGTAGTGTACATGGTGTCGTATACATGGTGTAGTGTACATGGTGTGGTATACGTGGTGTAGTATACATGGTGTAGTGTACATGGTGTAGTATACATGGTGTAGTATACATGGTGTAGTGTACATGGTGTAGTATACATGGTGTAGTGTACATGGTGTAGTATACATGGTGTAGTGTACATGGTGTAGTATACATGGTGTAGTATACATGATGTAGTGTACATGGTGTCGTATACATGGTGTAGTGTACATGGTGTAGTATACATGATGTAGTATACATGATGTAGTGTACATGGTGTAGTATACATGGTGTAGTGTACATGGTGTAGTATACATGGTGTAGTATACATGATGTAGTGTACATGGTGTCGTATACATGGTGTAGTGTACATGGTGTAGTATACATGATGTAGTATACATGATGTAGTGTACATGGTGTAGTATACATGATGTAGTATACATGATGTAGTATACATGATGTAGTGTACATGATGTAGTAACCCTAACCCTTTCTGCCCGGGGCGGTGCTTGGGTTTGCAGAAGCGGTTCTTGCACAAACATTGGTCTACGATGCACTAGCATGCCTCGGGCCGTGGGATAAACTCATATTGGGCTTAACCTTAGACACGTTGATCCCAAACACCAGTTTTAGGTATAACCACTCACTACTTCCCTCTGTCCACAGCCACCACCTTCATACCTAAGCTGGGTGTTGTGTCACCACCTTCAATTTCTCCACACTTATCACCAGACTGGCTGAATTGATTACACAAACACAATAAACACAATATGCACAACTATAACATCACTTTTCACTCTCACTTTAAAACAGCTGACTCTTCCCCAGCCCTTCCATTTCCTACCCCGATTCCCTCTTCCCTGTTCCCTTCCCCCTCACCTCGGTGTAACACTGCCCTCTCTTTTTATATCCTCCCTTTAATAAAGTGTTTCTTATCCTTCCTTAGAGAGGGCTAGTGATGGTCACATTTATGCAATAAAATGAATTCATTTATTTGATCCCAATAACAAAACATGCATTGCTGTCTTAAAAAGATTGCACTTCTTGTAATGTTGACCTTTGACAGCATGTGCAGACAAAGTGAAAAAAAGAAGGATAATGTGAGCCTCCTCATGTCCTCCCCTTGGGTCACAGCCGAGGTTTCCGACCGTTCTGTGCAGAATGTTGTAGCAGGTTTGGCTGCATCCCAATAAAACATGGTGTTTGTTAGGCTGGCATGTAATTAGCCTCTAACAGCCCTCTGATGCTCTTTAGTACTGGGTTTAATCTGCACAGGCTGCTGTAATGCAGTGTAATGCAGGGCAACCATTAGACACTTCACATGGGTTGTAGTAATTTAGCTCCAGCATGGGGCATTCGAGGAAACGGGAGCTCATTTTGAATCAGACGAGGAAACACGTGGCTGGAATTCCCAGAATCCCAGCAATCCTGAGAAAAAAAACTGTGGGAATTTTTGTCAGAGTGGAGTCAGACATTTGTGCTAAAGAGGCTTTGGGAAAGGAATTCCGAGATGAAAGCCAGATGCCCTCACCACTATTGGCACTGGGGAACCAAATTACAGATGACGTAGACGTTGTTTTCTGAAGCCAAACAGATTAGCGACAAATGAGGCAAACAGCGAGTCCACGTGGTAGCCTGGTGTGGTATCTCTCAGCCAGGAGTCGAGTTAACACAGTAAACACCCACATTATCAACGGGTGCTCAACAAATATGATGTCACTGGGAAATATTCAGGAGCAACGCTGAAGTCATTGTTTACTAGGGATAAGACCAAATGCTTTGATCCTGATTCTGGTTTTAATCACAATACTTGGTTTTATTTGTGATTCTGATTCATTAAGTTAGGCGATTGGATTATGACCATTATCATGATTTTAATTACCTTATTTACCTCATTCAGAAACATTTATTATACAACATATTGCACACCTTGGTGTTTCCTTTGGGGTCAATTTGACTAAGAAGGAGATGAAAATAAGTGAATATATATGTTTATGATTGGGGTTCACCATTCTGTCAACGTCATGAATGTACACCCCAAATTATAAAAGATTTGGAAGAAAGATTTTCAAGATACACTAACTCTAAAACTGAAAGTTTGACCTGGTGGTGGCGCTGCAGGAACGGTCAAAGGTCATATCATCACCACAACCAATAGGGTTCATACTCTAGTGGTCATTAATGTTGTCGGTAAGTTTGAGAAGATTTGGATGATATGATATGATATGATATGACAATTTTCTGAAAATAATTTTCTGGAGGCAAATATCTCTGGGGTCAGATTGACCCCAGAGATATTTGAGAATAACAGGAGGGTTATTTAAAAAAAAAAAATCACAATTATCGATTCTAAATAAATAAATCTATTTTTAATATCGTCACCAAAGAAAATTGTGATACATCGTAAATCGATATCCCATCCGTAGTGTCCATACATTTGAACCTACAGTATGGTTATTAATGGAGATATCAATTTCTTTCAAGCTTTTAAAGTGTTAATGATCAGGAACAATGATCCAGATAATTGACAAATATCTGGAAAAGGGGAGGAGCTTGGTCGATGTTTGACTCTGTGGCTGTGTTCGAAATCACATACTTAAAGTACAACATACTACAAACAATGAGCGTATACAGCCTACTATATACTATAGTATGATTAGGATGATGAGCGTTCCCACCGAAGTATACTTCCAAGCTTCCCACGATGCATTTGGAACCTACAGCATTAAAAACCTTGTTCATACTGAGGATAAATATCTCTGTTGATTCTCCACATATGAAAGTTCTGAAAACATCTGCAGTGAGAAAGTGACCAAGTAGAAGATCAACATGTGCTCATTTCATCCATAAAACTCACGTCTAAACATTTCATGCCGACATTTCAGGGTTTTTTAGAGATCCTTCATTCTGCTACTGACAAAACTTCCTGTTAACTTCAAAACAAGAGCCCTAGAGTTAAAAACACTAATAGAAGACAAGAAGAGATGCTGTATTTTGAAAGAGGAATGTTTGATTTTTAGCTTGAAGCCATTGTCAGTGAACAGCCTAATTTACGGCAGTTTGTGTACTATTTAAAAGGTTCTTTAAAAAGAATTAGAAATGTATGTTTTCAGTGAATTTCGATTTATTTTGGTTTATTTTCTGTTTGGTTTTTTATTGTCATTGTTGTGTACTGTTTGTATCTGTTTTTTTTAATTTTTTTTATAAACAATTAAAAATACCATAAAACAGTCACATATTTAGATGTGTACCATTAAAATATTTAACAAACGTTGTATGGTCAGTTTACATTCAAATATCACGTCCCATCAGCTCTGTCGTAAGGATTGCGAGTGAAGGAAGTGATGTAGTCTACGTGCATGCGTTAAAAGGATCTGGTAGTGACAGTGCCCACTGTGCATACTTAAAAAAATGTCCCCATATAGTATACATCCAGATATTTCTTGGGTACTCAATCTTTCCTTACGATCAAATTTGAACGCACTACATAATCTGTTTGACGTATGAGTAGTACGTTAGTATGCGATTTCTGAGTGCTATTTATTTCATTGTTTAGCTCGATGGATGCTAAAGTCATGTTCCAGTGAGTCCGTCACGTGACAAAGACAAGATGAAGACTAGAATAAGAAATCCTTGTGAACAAAAACTACATCAAAATGTAGTGAATGAAGAGCAGATGTTTGGACAAACTTTTAATTTGATATAAATGAAGGACAGACAATACGAAGTTGTGCGGAACAACGATATTTACCAGCAACAACAGGCCTGAAGCGACACCTGCAGGCGAATAAATATACTGCACTTTATGCCACTGACAGACTTTATTATAACTTTTAATCATCTGATGGCATTTCTTTCCTCATATTGGATGAAATTCCTTGATAGTGTTTTCAGTATTTTTCTTTGACCATAATTGGGATTTTCAAAATATATTATTCTATTATATTTAAATATTTCAGAGTTGCTCATGCTCAGATATTTGCAACTGGCAGCCACATGTAGCACTTTGTATTATTTTGTGCAGCCCATAAATTTAATTCACAAATATGCTCCAAGCACACACAAAATGACATAAAAATACACAATAGAACAATGAAAACACACAAAAATGAAAGAAAAATACACAAAGGCCAATAATAACAGACAAAAAACACTTCCATAAACACACAACATGAAAATACACAACAATAACTCAAAAATCAACAAAATAAACGCAGTGAATCCAAAGCCCTACAAAACTTCAGAGAAATTCATAAAATGACAACTAAAATACACAGAAATGACTCCGAAAACTCACAAGAAGAGATAGAAATACACAAAAAAGACTAAAAATACACAGATTATGACTCAAGTGACTCCAAAAAACACACAAAAGGACAGAAAATACACAGAAATACAACAAAAATACACAATAACTCCAAAATCACAAAAAAATTAATTTAAATTTACTTTTTACATCACCGGCCAGCATGGCTAGTAGATTCTTAAAATTATCAGTCAAAATGAAATGAAAATAAACTACATTATGAGCCACAGAATAGATTTAAGCGTTCATGTTTTTTTTTTGTTTTTTTTTTAAATAGTTTGTAATTTAGTTGATTGCAGAAATACCTTAAAATGGTTTTAAAAAAAAATACAACATTGTTTTTAGATTAAATGTATATGTTTTTTTTTACTAAAAATGTATATATTTTTTACTAAAAATTTATATATTTTTTTACTAAAAATGTATACATTTAATTTAAAAACAATGTAACAATGTCTAAAAGGTGCAGTATGGAACTGTGGGTGTGTCGGAGAAGTAAGCCTTTTTTAAAGTATATTCTCATAACTTAATAAACAAACTTAACTCAGATAAAAACTGGATCCATGGAACACTGTTTGAAGTTAGAAAAAAATAGAAGTCATTCAGTACTAACTTCTTTTAAGATCCTCTTATCTTCATTTTTCGCTGAGTCGGCAGCAGCCTTCATTTTTTGCAGTTTAGGTTTTTCAGCACCTGATAAATATATCAACATGTTTGTTTGTTTTTTCCTATAACTCATTTTACATCATCATTCCGTCTGATAACGAACAGAAACAGTTACGCTAACATATGCACGTAGCCAATTGTTGTATGATACGTCACAGCATAGTGTTCATGGGAACTGTAGGATTAGTACAACCAGCAGTGTTGCCAGATACACATTACGTTTTAAGGTCTAAGCACACACAAAACCCCTCAAATTTCTTAGCGGAAAACAACCCAATTTGGCAACATCGTTTCCTCAGCCCGTCGATTCAAACAGACGCAGTAGTTTTTGTTTCGTTTTTCACCAGCCAAAATAGCTAGTAACGCTACAAAGTTAATTTTTACCCGCATTTGGCGGGTTGGCGGGTGTTAATTTAAAGCTCTGCTTACATGAATCACTTTGAAAGCATTATGTTACTGAAATGTGCTCAATATTGATTGCTTTATTGGGCTAATATAAAATGACTGTTCTTAATAACAATCACAGTTTTAAACACGTATTTGGATGCGTAGCGTCTGAAACTCTTTGAATTCCGAGTTTTGAAATGGAAAGGCAGAGTTCCGAGTGTCCTTGAACGCAGCATGAGAGTGAGTGATTGCGCTGCAGCAGCTTCTCCTGTCACACGTGTCATCACAGGTGAAACTCATGACCTTGATTGGCCCGAAGTTATTTCAGCTGTGAATGCGCCATGGGTCGCTTTTTCTGAGCTTTAACGACTGTTGCACGTCGATCAACTCGGGACGTCGGATCAACTCGGGACGTCGGATCAAGTCGGGATGTCGGATCAAGTCTTCTCATAGTAGGATAATCTTTAAATCAGGGGTGTCAAACTCATTTAACCTCAAAATAATTAACTGTAAAGACACATTTCTGTTTTTTAGTGCAATGTTTTAACATATTGAGATGTTTAAGTTTTTTTTTTTTACAACATAACTTGGAAACCTAAATTCATATTTATGTTTTCTGCCAAATGTTTGACACTCTTGGTTTAGCTGAACCTACGACCCCATATACACGGTGTGTAGTAGTTTGTAGTGTAGTGCACACATGCTAGTTGCACACATGCTAGTTTAGACACTGTTGTTGTTGAGTCACAGTTTAAACATTACAGCTGACCTGAAAATTGTGGCTAATGCTAAATGCTTAATTTATGACGACTCGTATTGTAGTCGCCACAGTCTATGCTGTTTAACTATCACATTTTCGCCAAACATTAGACACGAGTCATGGTTTAAACACAACCATATGGTTTCGCTAATACTAATTTCCTCAGAATAGTTGCAGAGTCATGACCTGTTTAAACTGTGACATGGCAACATTGCTCAACAATTGCTGAGCTGTGGTACACACACCACAGCCCACACAAGTGTTTTTGCTGTGTCATGGTTTTTGCTTTTGCATTTTCGCTGTTGATATTTGAATATTTGTATTTTGCTGTGTTGCGTTTGATGGCTTGAAGCTTATTTTGTTTTAATGGTTTAAGGCTGGTATTGTTTAATAGTTTAATTAAGTCTAGTATTTATTGGTTTAACATTTGAAATGTTTTAATGGTTTCAGTCTTGTATTTATTAGCTTAAGGCTAGTGTTTAATGGTTTGAGGCTAGTGTTTAATGGTTTGAGGCTAGTATTGTTTAATGGTTTGATTCTAGTATTGTTTAATGGTTTAAGGCAAATATTTAATGGTTTGAGGCTAGTATTGTTTAATGGTTTGAGGCTAGTATTGTTTAATGGTTTAAGGCTAATATTTAATGGTTTGATTCTAGTATTGTTTAATGGTTTGAGGCTAGTGTTTAATGGTTTGAGGCTAGTATTGTTTAATGGTTTGATTCTAGTATTGTTTAATGGTTTAAGGCAAATATTTAATGGTTTGAGGCTAGTATTGTTTAATGGTTTGAGGCTAGTATTGTTTCTGTCGCGGTTTGAGAAGCAAATCAAACCCAAACATTGTCATAGTTACTTAAAAAACCCATTAAGTAGTTGCAGTCTTAGTTTAAAATAGGTTGACGAATTTTAATCACCATGACTTGACAAATTTTTATTTGCGTGTTGCGACCTGCTTGCGTATACTTAAAAAGACCAGAAAAAATATGTAAAAAATAAATAAAACGTTTTTGGCGAGAAACTGTGCTGCGTTCAAATGTCAGTTCAAAGTAGGACACGGAGCGATGTACAGTAGGTTAAAATAAATTAACCACAATTTTTTCTAAACTACAGATTCAATTTTCAAAATTGTGTGAAATGGCAAAACAGTTAATTTTCAGAATTGTGAATTTTTAAAAAACTGTAAATGAAGATTTCAATTATTGATGAAGAATTCAACAAGATTTCTTCAAGTGTCAACACAGTGTCATCACAGTGTCCAGATAAATGTTGTCGGCCCACATCGACTGAAAGACAACTAAAATAAAACTCACCTGCAGACTGAGATGGACCAAGACCAGCCTCTCCAGGACCTTCGTCACATAGGATATAGTCATTTGTTTTCAAGTTTTTTTTACTGTACTCTGCCAATGTTCTTGTATTCTATTGTACCAAATGTTAAAATGTACCAATAATGAAATGCATTGTACCAAATTTTAAAATTATGGATTGTACCAATGTTGCCATTTGTTCAGGCTATTGTCAAATTATTGTTCCAGTTAATGTTAAATTATATTGTCAGCTAATGTTAAAAACTGTTCCTGCTAATGTTAAAATATTCTAATTTGCCAGCTAATGTGTTAAGCTAATGTTACTTTTTTCTTTCGTTGAATGCTAAATATTACTATTGTGCCGGCTAACGTTACGTTCTGTTTCAGCTAATGTTAAATTTTTCGTTTATGCTGGCTCATGTTACAATGTGTTCGAGCTAATGTTAAATATTATGTGCCGGCTAACTTGAGTCTGTTCCAGCTAATGTTAAATATTGCTATTGTGCCGGCCAACGTTGCAATGTGTTCCAGCTAATTTTACATTTTTTGTTTATGCTGGCTAATGTTGCAATGTGTTCCAGCTAATGTTAAATATTGTTATTGTGCCAGCTAACATTACAATCTTTCCCAGCTAATGGTAAATATTTTTACAGTGCCAGCTAATGTTACAATCTGTTTCAGCTAATGTTAAATATTTTTACAGTGCCAGCTAATAGTACATTCTGTTCCAGGTAATGTTACATTTTTCTTTTGTGCCTGCTAATGTTAAAATCTGTTCCAGCTAATGTTAAATATTGTGCCGGCTAATGTTGCAATGTGTTCCAGCAAAAATATCGCTATTGTGCCAGCTAGCGCTACAATCTTTCAGCAAATGTAACAAATTTCATTGGTGCCGGCTAATGTTACTATCGCTTGCAGCTAATGTTACATTTTTATTTTGTTCTAGCTGTTGTTACAATGTTTTCTAGCTAATGTTAAATAATACTTTTGTGCCGACTAACCTGCAATGTGTTCCAGCTAATGATACATTTTTATTTTTTGCTGGTTATTGCTACAATGTGTTCTAGTGAATTTTAACTATTTTTACTGGGATAGATAACGTTACCATCTGTTCCAGCTAATGTTACATTTTTCTATTGTCCCGGCTAACGTTAGTGTGTTACAGCTCGTGTTGAATACTACTTTTGTGCCGGCTAACGTTACATTGTATTCCAACTAATGTTAAGTTTTTGTATTGTCGGTTAATGTTACAATCTGTTCCAGCTAATGTTAAAATATTACTATTGTGCCAGCTGATAGAATTTTTTTTCACGCTAATGTTAACTTTAAATTTTGCTAGCCAACATTACAATGTGTTCCAGCTAACTAAATATTGCTATTGTGCCAGCTAATGTTGTGTTCCAGCTAATGTTAAATGTTGCTATTGTGCTGGCCAACGTTACAATGTGTTAAGCTAATGTTACATTTTTCTTTTGTCCCGGCTAATGTTACAATCTGTTCAAGCTAATGTTAAATATTACTATTGTGCCGGCAAACGCTACATTCTGTTTCAGCTAATGTTAACTTAAAATTTTGCCGGCTAAAGTTGCAGTATGTTCCAGCTGATGTCAAATATTGCTAATGTGCCAGCTAATGCTACAATTTGTTCCAGCTAATCTTAAAATATGTGGCGGCTAATGTTACAATGTTTTCTTGCTAATGTTAAATGTTAAAAAAATACATCTTTCTTTTGTCCCAGCTAATGTTAAAATCTGTTCAAGCTAATGTTAAATAGTGCTATTGTGCCGGCTAACGTTACATTCTGTTACAGCTAATGTTAAATATTACTATTGTGCCAGCTAACGTTAACAATATGTTCCAGCTAATGTGAAATATTGCTAATGTGCCGGCTAGCGTTACAATCTGTTCCAACTAATCCTAAATATTGCTAATGTGTTACAGCTAATGTTAAATTTTTATTTTGTCCCGGCTGACGTTACAATCTGTTCAAGCTCATGTTACAGATTTCTTTTTTTCCCTGCTAATGTTACATTGATTTCTAGCTAATGTTAAATATTGCTATTGTGCCGGCCAATGTTACAATGTGTTCCAGCTAATAATTTATTTTAATTTCTTTTGCCGGCTAAAGTTGCAATCTGTTCCAGCTAATGATACATTTTTCGTTTATGCTGGCTAATGCTACAATGTGTTCCAGCTAATGTTAAATATTATGTGCCGGCTAACTTGAGTCTCTTCCAGCTAATGTTAAATATTGCTATTGTGCCGGCCAACGTTACAATGTGTTTCAGCTAATGTTACATTTTTTGTTTATGCTGGCTAATGTTGCAATGTGTTCCAGCTAATGTTAAATTTTTCTTTTGTCCCGGCTAATGTTTAATATTGCTTTTCTGCCGGCTAATGTTACATTCTGTTTAGGCTAATGTTAGATATTGCTATTGTACCGGGTGTGTTACAATCTGCTCAAGCTAATGTTAAATATTTCTTTTTTGCCGGCCAACATTACAATGTGTTCCAGCTAATGTTAGTTTTCTTTTGCGCCAGCTAATGTCAAATATCGCTATTGTGCTGGCCAACATTACAATGTGTTCCAGCTAATGTAACATTCTGTTCAAGCCAATGTTAGTTATCTTTTGTGCCGGCTAACGTTACAATCTGTTCAAGCTAATGTTTGATTTTTCTTTTGTGCCGGCTAATTTTACAATGTGTACTAGCTAATGTTAAATATTGTTATTGTGCCGGCTAACGTTACATTCTGTTTCAGCTAATATTTTAATTTTCTTTTGTGCCGGGTAATGTTACAATGTGTTACAGTTAATGTTAAATAATACTATTGTGCCGGCTAACGTTAAATTTTGTTTTCAGCTAATGTTAACTTAGAATTTTGCCGGCGAAAGCTACAATATGTTCAGCTAATGTTAAATATTGCTATTGTGCTGGCTAACGTTACAGTGTGTTAAGCTAATGTTAAATGTTGCTATTGTGCTGGCCAATGTTACAATCTGTTCAAGCTAATGTTAAATATTACTATTGTGCCGGCAAACGCTACATTCTGTTTCAGCTAATGTTAACTTAAAATTTTGCCGGCTAAAGTTGCAGTATGTTCCAGCTGATGTCAAATATTGCTAATGTGCCAGCTAATGCTACAATCTGTTCCAGCTAATCTTAAAATATGTGGCAGCTAATGTTACAATGTTTTCTAGCTAATGTTAAATGTTAAAAAAAATACATCTTTCTTTTGTCCCAGCTAATGTTAAAATCTGTTCAAGCTAATGTTAAATAGTGCTATTGTTCCGGCTAACGTTACATTCTGTTACAGCTAATGTTAAATATTACTATTGTGCCAGCTAACGTTACAATGTGTTCCAGCTAATGTGAAATATTGCTATTGTGCCGGCTAGCGTTACAATCTGTTCCAACTAATCCTAAATATTGCTAATGTGTTCCAGCTAATGTTAAATTTTTATTTTGTCCCGGCTGACGTTACAATCTGTTCAAGCTCATGTTACAGATTTCTTTTTTTCCCGGCTAATGTTACATTGATTTCTAGCTAATGTTAAATATTGCTATTGTGCCGGCCAATGTTACAATGTGTTCCAGCTAATAATTTATTTTAATTTCTTTTGCCGGCTAAAGTTGCAATCTGTTCCAGCTAATGATACATTTTTCGTTTGTGCCGGCTAATGCTACAATGTGTTCCAGCTAATGTTAAATATTACTATTGTGCCAGCTAACGGTACGTTCTGTTTCAGCTAATGTTAAATTTTTCGTTTATGCTGGCTAATGTTACAATGTGTTCGAGCTAATGTTAAATATTATGTGCCGGCTAACTTGAGTCTGTTCCAGCTAATGTTAAATATTGCTATTGTGCCGGCCAATGTTACAATGTGTTTCAGCTAATGTTCAATTTTTTGTTTATGCTGGCTAATGTTGCAATGTGTTCCAGCTAATGTTAAATTTTTCTTTTGTCCCGGCTAATGTTTAATATTGCTTTTCTGCCGGCTAACGTTACATTCTGTTTCAGCTAATGTTAGATATTGCTATTGTACCGGGTGTGTTACAATCTGCTCAAGCTAATGTTAAATCTTTCTTTTTTGCCGGCCGGCCAACATTACAATGTGTTCCAGCTAATGTTAGTTTTCTTTTGTGCCAGCTAATGTCAAATATCGCTATTGTGCTGGCCAACATTACAATGTGTTCCAGCTAATGTAACATTCTGTTAAAGCTAATGTTTGATTTTTCTTTTGTGCCGGCTAATTTTACAATGTGTACTAGCTAATGTTAAATATCGTTGTTGTGCCGGCTAACGTTACATTCTGTTTCAGCTAATGTTAAAATTTTCTTTTGTGCCGGGTAATGTTACAATGTGTTACAGCTAATGTTAAATAAGACTATTGTGCCGGCTAACGTTAAATTTTGTTTTCAGCTAATATTAACTTAGAATTTTGCCGGCGAAAGCTACAATATGTTCAGCTAATGTTAAATATTGCTATTGTGCTGGCCAACGTTACAATGTGTTAAGCTAATGTTAAATATTGCTATTGTGCTGGCCAATGTTACTATATGTTCTAGCTAATGTTATTTTTATTTTTTTTGTTGTCCTGGGTATTGTTACAATCTGTTACACCTAATGTTAGTTTTCTTTTTTGCCGGCTAACATTACAATGTGTTCCAGCTGATATTTGTTTCTTTTGTGCCGGCTAATGTTAAAATGTGTTCAAGCTAATGTTAGATTTTTCTTTTGTGCCGGCTAATTTTACAATGTGTACTAGCTAATGTTGAATATTGCTATTGTGCCGGCCAACGTTACAATGTGTTCGAGCTAATGTTAAATATTATGTGCCGGCTAACTTGAGTCTGTTCCAGCTAATGTTAAATATTTCTATTGTGCCGGCTAATGTTGCATTCTCTTTCAGCTAATGTTAACTTAGAATTTTGCCAGCTAATGTTAAATATGATTATTTAACGGGTATGTTGCAATCTGCTCAAGCTAATGTTAGTTTTGTTTTGTGCCGGCTAACCTTACAGTATGTTCCAGCTCATGTACCTTTTTTTTTGTGCCAGCTAACATTACAATGTGTACCAGCTAATGTTATTTTTTGTATTGTCGGTTAATGTTACAATCTGTTCCATCTAATACTAAATATTACTATTGTGTTAGCTAACGTTATGTTCTGTTTCAGCTAATGTTAACTTAGAATTTTTCCGGCTAAAGTTGCAATATGTTTCAGCTAATATAAAATATTGTCATTGTGCCAGCTAACACTACGATCTCTCAGCTATTCTTAGAATATTTCTATTGTGCCGGCTAACGTTACATTCTGTTCCAGCTAATGTTAACCTAGAATTTAGCCTGCTAAAGCTACAATGTGTTCCATCTAATACTAAATATTACTATTGTGCCAGCTAACGTTACATTCGGTTCCAGCTAATGTTACATATTTCTTTTTTGCTTGCTAATGTTACAAAGTGTTCCAGCTATTGTTAAATATTGCTATTGTGTTCAAGCTAATGTTAGTTTTTTTTTTTTTTTCTTTTTTCCGGCTAATGTTACAATGTGTTCCAGCCAATGTTAAATATTGCTATTGTGCCGGGTAAAGTTACATTCTGTTTCAGCTAATGTTAACCTAGAATTTAGCCAGCTAACGCTACAATGTGTTCCGGCTGATGATAAATATTGCTTTTGTGCCGGCTAACGTTATATTGTGTACCAGCTAATGTTACATTTTTCCTTTTTTCCGGATAACGTTACAGTATATTTCAGCTATGTTAAATATTTCTTTTTTGCTTTCTTAAGTTACAATGTGTTCCAGCTAATGTTACATTTTTTTTTTGTGCCTGCTAATATTACAATCTTTTTTAGCTATTGTTACAAACTAATGTGTGCAAAGGTTAAAATACTTTTTCAGGTAAGACTAATACTTTACAGTGAAATTCTCTGCACGTTAACCTATTTTGTCCTTGCCAGCTTCTGCTAATCAGGTTTCTTATTGGTAATAATAATTCTTTATTGTCAATTATACAGATACAAGGGTTAAGGTTCTTGTTTTGGACCCATAGTTTTGGTCATGCTGACTCAGCTGGGCTTGAACACGGATCCTCCAACCCTCTTTGCCCCCTAGGCCACCCATCACCAAAAGAGTTAAATGCTCAAGTAGAAAAGGAAAGTGCATGACTTCAAAACCCTGCCACTCAATCATGACTGTGGCATTACATGTGGATCACGTGTACCACAGACTTTAACTGACACTCCCCTTTCTAACCCTGATCTTGTTTAAAATGTTCTGAAACAGGTCTTAAATGTGTTGCTTTTGCCGTCAATGCCTCCTGTTTTGTGTTGTTCAGATGTATAACCCAAATTCTTGACGCATTGCTCCAAAGTCCTTGTTTCCACTGTTTTGATGTTTAACCAAAGTCCTCGTTTTTATTTTTTTCATGTCTAACTAAATCTTTGTTAACATTGTTTGGCTGCTTAACCAAAGTCGTCATTTACATTTTTATGCCTAAGCCAAGTCCTTATTTTTGTTGTCATTATGCTTAAGCCAAGTCGTTGTTTTGGTTCCTAACCCAAGTCATTGTTTCCATTTTTTTAATGCCTAACCAGGTCCTTGCTTTGATGCCTAACAATAAGTCCATGTTTCCATTGTTTTGATGCCTAACCATAAGTCCATGTTTCCATTGTTTTGATGCCTAACCATAAGCCCTTGTTTCTGTTGTTTTGATGCCTAACCATAAGCCCATGTTTCCATTGTTTTGATGCCTAACCATAAGCCCATGTTTCCATTGTTTTGATGCCTAACCATAAGTCCATGTTTCCATTGTTTTGATGCCTAACCATAAGTCCATGTTTCCATTGTTTTGATGCCTAACCATAAGTCCATGTTTCCATTGTTTTGATGCCTAACCATAAGTCCATGTTTCCATTGTTTTGATGCCTAACCATAAGTCCATGTTTCTATTGTTTTGATGCCTAACCATAAGTCCATGTTTCTATTGTTTTGATGCCTAACCATAAGTTCTTGTTTCCGTTGTTTTGATGCCTAACCATAAGTTCTTGTTTCCGTTGTTTTGATGCCTAAACCAAGTCCATGTTTCCGTTGTTTTGATGCCTAACCCAAGTCCATGTTTTCACTGTTTTGATGCCTAACCCAAGTCCATGTTTCTATTGTTTTGATGCCTAACCATAAGCCCATGTTTCCATTGTTTTGATGCCTAACCATAAGTCCATGTTTCCACTGTTTTGATGCCTAACCATAAGTCCATGTTTCTATTGTTTTGATGCCTAAACCAAGTTCTTGTTTCCACTGTTTTGATGCCTAAACCAAGTCCTTGTTTCCGTTGTTTTGATGCCTAACCATAAGTCCATGTTTCCACTGTTTTGATGCTTAACATACGACCTTGTTTCCATTGTTTTGATGCCTAACCCAAGTCCAGGGGGTATTGTTCAAAAGTTGAATGAATACATCCAGGATAAATGAGAATGTGGGCGGTTACTGCTTTCTGAAGACGGATGAATGTATGGATCACAGACTTGAAGCTTTTACACCTGCTGAACAACGTATGAAGAAATGAAAGGCCTGGTGCAGAAAAAAGGAACAGCAGCACTGCTAAAAAAGGGAGAGAAAGGACAGACATTAGCCAACAGCCTTAATGTGCAAGTCGCACAAATTGACAAAGTGAACTGCTATAGTTACAGTAAGAGGTGGATCAGTTTTCCAAGTTAGATTTTTATTGACGTTTCTCATACAATAGAATAGACCTTTATTAGTTCACAGAAAACGTTCATCAAACTCTGGTCTCCTGCATGGGATGCGAGAACTCTACCACTGAACCACCAGAAATGATCTATTGCATCTATTGATCCCTTGTCTTGTTTAAACCTTCCTAGAGAACAAACTTGTCTGGGCAGAGAAGGACCTAGAACCGGTTAAGACCACAAATATATTCTGCAGTCTGGTTAGTAAATTTATTGTAGCCTTAAAAGCAATTATCAAATAGTGATATATGGGTTTAGCTAATTTTTATGATTTTGTGATTTCAGCAGTCAAAAAAAGCCCTCTGTAGGAGCACAGGGGCCCACCCACCTAAGACCTGACCCCAGAAGAGGCCCTTGATGTAAACCTGGGGACAGATTTGGCTTTTGAGCCACCTGATGACAATCCTGTTAGTATTTTAAATTCCAAACATAAGGGTTTGCATTTTTTCTTAAATTTTAAGAGGTCTTCTACTGTCCATGTATGTCTATGCAGGGGGAAGATACATCTGCAGATGTGGAATGAACATCTGCAGATGAGGAGACGCTGTCTGAGCTCCACAACGCACCAGGTATGTCACATTTGTGGTAATAAACTGCTTAAGTTCTAAATTAATAGGAAGCCAGAAATTGTGCTAATAAAAATGTGTTACGGGACCACCTAGATAGTGCCCTGCCCCAAAGTGAAGCTGGAACATTGTGAGTATAATTAAAGTAAATGTGTTGAACAAATCCTATTGTGCTAATTGCCATAGCTTCTTCAGACCTCTCACACCATCAGAAGACGATACAAACGCCGTTTGGAGGCCATGGAGCTGGATATAGAAATAAAATCTTGAGATCCAGAAAGTGGAACAGAAGGTTGGTATTACAGTGCACACTGTCACCATATCAGTAATGTTTTGTATGAGGCTGCTACTCTCTCCACCTTTAAAAAAAATAAACTCAAAACCTAATTATTTGCTTAAGCATATATTGTATAATAGCAATGACCTAAAACGGACAAGGTTTCATTGTTTAATCACAATCACAGACCATTACACATAAATGGTCAATGCTCAGACTACTGCAGTCATAACTTGTAAATTTACTAAAGCGTACATTATATAGTTGCAACAATAAAATGCTTGCAAGTGTTACAATCATAACCTACTCATTTACTAAAGCGTACATTGTATAATTGCGATAATTTAAATGCGAGCACGTGTCCCTACTGTAGTGATCGCTGAGATCACTACGTGTGCCCATTACAAGACAAAATCTCGTCTGTAATAATGGCATACTCAGAGCATGGTGGATGACCACTAGACATTTAATATTAATATTAACCTAACCACTAAAAACGAGAGTATCATAGTGCATCCTGTTTTTCCTGCAGTCTGTGCTTTCTCATCTTCTCCTCTTTGTTCTGTTTCAGGTGTCTTAATGTTAAAGCTGGTGGTTCCTGATCGATGGTTCGCTGCTCAACTAGTATGAGAAGATGGATGGACTATCCTTCTATTCTATTGTTTGCCCTTCTGTTCACTAACCCAACCGGTTGAAGCGGATGGCTTCCACCTCTGAACCTGGTTCCACTGGAGATTTCTTAAAGTTTTTTTTTTTTTTCCTCGTCCCACTGCTTGTTCATGTGGATCTTGTTGGGTTTTCTTTCTTTCTTATTATGGACTCTATATTTTAAGTGTGCCAAGATTATTTTATTGTAATTTGCGCTAAGTTGCATGTTAATATTTGTGATATTTTCTTTACTTACAGACCTACAGACTCCAAGCTGTAAATGAAGTTGCTAGAAAATGAAGTTGTCGTCTTTTATAGTTAATTTGGGGCATGCATTTGATTACAGTGCATGACCGACAAACAGAATAGATCATTAATTAAACAAAAAACTCCAAACAGATAAATAAACAAAATGAATAAAGATATTGTAAAGTCAAAATAATGTAGAACCCTTCAGCTCCAACAAAACTATATTTATATTCTTATTAAAAAATGATCTTATGTTCAGTTTAATTTACATAAATCATTATGATGTGGTAATTTTGTGTTTTTGGATATTTCAATAAATGACAAAAAACAAATGTATTTTGTACGTTATATATCCTATATATGTTATAACCAATGCTACTCATATCGATCCTTGTTTAAAACTTCCAAAAAGCAGTTTGCCAGTTCTCTCACTGCTGTAGAATTTGTTTTCAAACATTGTGTATTCAGCCAACCAACATTGTTTTAATGTTTTCTACAGAAAACAAAACAATGAAAGTTTTAGGCTTTGGTTCAGAATCTTTAACATCTCATTTAGTGTCATGTTAATGTGTTATACTTTAATGTTTCCACATGATTTAATGTATTTTAACTTTATCTAGCGCAAAATAAATTTTAAACAATGATGAAAATCTAAATAGTTTTTTAAATATATTTTATACATTGTGATTGCAATTAAATATTTTTTAATTCATTAACAAATTCATAGAAATCAATCAGAAATCATTTTTTTCTTATAGGCTAGGGTTATGTTAATATAACGACAGTTAAAGCATGAAAATATGAAAGATGGTTAATGATCTTAATTTACAGCTGTAAATGTACTAAAATATTACACAGTGGAAGTATTTGCGCATCAGTAATTAAACAAATTTAAGTGCAGATTACAACGATCCAACAATATGTGGCTTTACCATTTTATCTCACACTTCATGTTACATGAATAATATGCAAACCTGTCAACTTAAACACTGAAAAATCTATAGAAATTAAGTAAATGTCTAATACATTTTTATCAATATTCAAACGAATTAATTTAGTATAATATAACCCCAAAACAATCAACCAGGTAAACCATGGATGACAGAGGCTGCTAAACATGTATAGTCATCACAAAAACATAACGGACAGAAATCAAATATGTTTAAGAATAAGAAATAAAAAGGAATAAATTAACTGGGTGATATGAACCAATATTGACGTCTCAATATTTTTTCTCACAATGGCGATATACGATATAAATCTAAATATTTGTAACTTAATTAGACAATTCTGGGTTATATTTACTGATGCAAAATGCTACATAGGCTAAAATAACAGTGTTTTACAGTTGGTAAAAAATAAAATAACTTGTGCATGTATCATAAACATAGGAAACTAGAGGCCCCAAAAGTAAATGCACACAATGACGGCAAAAAATTCACAAAATTATTACAAAAATACAAATTAACAAAATACATAAAAAGAGAAAAGAACAAAACTACTTAAATACAAAAATGTACAGAGAAACACACAAAAGAACAAAAATACACAAAAGGACACAAGGAAAAAAACATGTACAATGACACAACAAAACAACTCATAGACACAAAATAATACCGAGGACAACACAGGACAACAAAATACACAAACGGAGTAAAAACAATACACAATGGGACATTAACGAACAGCTGCACCATACTGTATGTGCCACTTTTGGCTTTTTCTCCTAAGGGACAGCACGTGTGAGTGAGTTCTGTAGTGTGGCTTGTTTAGATGGTTTATGTTGAAATACACTCAGTAATTCATCTAACAGCTGTTTATGCTGTTCTGAGAATTAGTGAAAGCAGTGACTCCTCAAACGAGTATTTTAATACAAAATAAAATATATACATAATATATATGGGAGATATTGTAATGTTCTATATTGCCAAAATAGAAAACGTGATATATTTTGAATCTCAATATATTGGCCAGCCCTATTTCTACTGTACTGATGTGTTGTTGCTATGGTAACCCATTACTCACAGTTATGTATGAGATCAGAGGTTATATTATAGAGTGCAGTGGATGTAAACTAAAGACGTGTAATTTAAAGCGGCGCTGACAGATAAACACAAAAGGGTCTGACTTTTAACAAGGTGTCGTTCAAATCTGTGGTTTAGGGTTTTTGAGCTGAGCAGGTGCGTGCGTGCACACACTGAGTTACAGCCTCATTAAGCTCCACCTCTGGACGCTGACCAGGTGTTTCCTTAATGCCTGGAGCATACCTGTCCCCCCCCCCCACCCGACGCCTGGGCAGAGAATAAAAGCTCTAATTAATTTAGGCTGAAGCTTCCCTCTCAAACCTCTGCTCTGCTCCCTTTGATCCCAGCACTAAACCTTTGATCTTTACGGAGCCTGTTAACGCCACCTTTAAATTAGAGCCGCGGCCTCAGACCAAGGCCAGACTCATTGTGGAACCCTCTACTTAACACATGCACACACACACACAATCTGATTTTCACTTTGGTGATATTTTAGTCAAGCAACCACACTTTTGTGTTTGTTTTAATTTAAATCAGTGTTTCTCAAATGGTGGTACGTGTACTTCTAGGGGTACGTGATGGCTCTACGGGGGTGGAGAGAGTGGAAATTTAACAAATAGTCATTCTTGGTCCCACCCCAGGCGTGAGCTGACTGGAAATCATAACTATAGAAATAAATCTATTCAGAAGCCACTACATCGTTTTTCAACCTTTGGGCCAGGACCTCATGTGGATTCGCCTGGAGTTTAAATGGGGTCGCCTGAAATTTATATAGATTTTTTTATTTTTTATATATATATTTTGATTATTTTTTTAAACGACTCAATCATAAACTGTATTTCTATACTTTGACTTAGTGAAATATAAATCTAGTTTAACTAAAATGCAGTTAATATACTATATATATATATATATATATATATCTGTGCTAAAACAATTAAAAACTAAACTAAAATCTCTTTGGGTTCGTCAGAAATTCAATTAAAATTGGGTCACGGTTAATTCTGTCATTATGCTCTATTGTTGTTTTAAGTAGTTTTCTAAGCAAAATGTTGCAGTCGGACAAAGGGGGGACTTGGATTCCGAAATAAAAGAAAGGGGGACTAGAGCCAAAAAAGTTCGGAAACCACTGATTAAAATCACTATTGTATCAATCAAACTTTGTTGTTAAAATGTGTTGATAATAATACAATTAATGCAACGTTATGTTTAAATGTTATAAAGAAGCTTTGTGATGCCTGAACTGTTACATTGATTAATATTCAAAATCTTTACTGTGAATGTAAAAGTGAGTGTGTTTCTTTTATTTATTATTTATTTTAATAAATCATATGTAGTGATGGAAATGTATGTACAGTATGTATGTCTCCAGAGATTTTCACAGTTTTTAAGCGATTATATTCAGAGGTGACGTCAAAACTGCGGCTCGATTGAAATGTAGATTGTCTCCCGGCGTTCCATAATGAAGCCAAATATGGGAATTTCCATATTAGAAATGTCTCATTTCACCTAGATGTGTTAGTGTACATCTTCATGGAACCAAAACACGTTTCCATGGTTTCATTCATAAATCCTACCCATAGAACACCAGTCAAACCTCAGTCTGTGATATACTAAAGTAAAGATGTTGTGAAATCTATCAATCAACTCCAAAACAATATACATTATAGGAAAAAAGTTCACAAAAAGACATAAAAAACACAAAACAAAACAAAAAAAATCCCAAAATTGAGCAAAATTCACACAAGATAAGGAGAAAACTGCACAAATTTACAGAAATAAATAAAAATAGGACAACAAAAACTCTCAAAACAGATCAAATGACAACCAAAACACACACAATAAGAGAAAGGTATAAAAAAAATGACATAAAATGCACAAAATTACAACAAAAATATGCATGACAACATTTCAGAAAATAAGAGAAAAATATACAAAATGACAAAGACAAAAGGACTCCAAAAATACACAAAACAACAAAAAATACAAAAATTAAGAAAAACTCACACAAATTTACAGAAATAAACAATATGGAAAAAAATTAACAAAATGACAACAAAACCTTTCCAAAACAGACAAAATGACAACCAAAATACACAAAATAAAAGAAAAGATTATAAATTATAACAAAAATACACAACATGACATAAAAACACCCAAAATGACAACAAAAATATAAAAAAGCATAACAACAAATGAGAGAAAATTATTAAAAATGAAAACAGAAAAAGACAAAATAACAGTTATACAAAAACGGACAACATTGAAATACAGAATGCACAAATTTATGGAAAGAAATGAACAAAATCACAACAAAATCACACCAAAGGAAAACACTGTAAGGAAATATATATAGATCCTTCCTGTAGACACACTGTAGTGCACAGCAGGCGTTTGCAGGGAACTGCACACACACACGTGGCGTTGAGGTATGCAGAAGGTGGAGGTTCATACTGCACATGATGACAGATCTGTTTGATTAAGACTTTAAAGTTCAAGGCCAGCTGTTGATTTTAATGAAACATGCTGATTGATGGTCGGGATCAGATCCTGGATTTCAGAGGTGAAGTAGGAACAGGGAAGGACTGCTTTAAGGAGCACAAACACCAATAGATTCTCAATTGGTCATTTTTAGGGTTTGCAGAGTTTACATGTGGCCCCCATGTAGCCGGGGGCCACATGGGGGCACACACACGTAGACGGTGATCGATAGCGAAGCGCACCTGATTGGTGTGTGTGTGTGACTCTCTACCTTGGACTCTCATCTCCTCCGTTGGTTCTCTCACACACGCGCGCTGCTGATAAATGTGCAGCTTTCAACACAGCAGCCATTGCCGTCAATAACTTTCGGGTGAGGTCTGTACGGTCTAAATAGCGAACGTTCTAACTAACATGGAAATAAACGTTTCGAAATGTCATCACCAAATAAAAAAACAGTAAAAAAGTATTTTTCCTCAAAAGAGAAAAAAGAAGTCCACGGGAGCTCGTGCACGCACTGGAAGTGAGCTGTGCAGTGAAATAGATATAGGTGGTGCTCTAGCGCCCCCTCACACCCTGAGGTCAAAAGTTGAATAGGTTTCATTTTGGGGCCGTCCAGAAGTGAAATAAAATTAGAATAAACATTTTGAAATGACAAAATTACTCCAAAATAACAGATGCACACACTCGGGGTATTTGGAAGCTGTTGACCGAGTTTCAGGTTGAACTGGCAACGCGTCGGGGAGATATTTGCTCCACGCACACACACACATCCACACAGACCTCCCTTGAATTATAGTATAGATATAGATATTGTGAGAACTGCTCTGACTCATGACGTCACAGTCGTCCAACCGAAGTGCACCACGGCACACTCAAAACGCAACCGGTATGGATTCAAACGGCGGACAGCGGTGAAAAACTGGATCGGTGCTGTGGCGCAGCGGAGACGTATCCATGGAAACCCTCAGTAAAATTCTACCTCTCAATGACATCATCAGTAGCGTCTCGTGATGTCATGTTCTTTAATGTTTTAAAGCCCAAGAGTTCTCTTTGGCTTTTATCTCAGTCAGGTTCTACCACTGATAACCTTAGGACTCAGTACAGGCTTAAGGTGAATCTCTATTGTATTAACAATGCAATCTCAGGAAACCAACAATGAAGTGACCAAATTAGGGAGTAAGTTATATTCACAATAAAATATCTCAATGTACAAACTTAATGGTTCATAAATATCAACTTTTTTGTCTCTGCTTTCCAGCTACCTACTACACGGTGATGGAGAGGGCCCTCTTAACACCCCGTGAAAAATACAGCGAGCCTATCACCGATAGCATGAACATTGGATGGCATGTCAACAAGGAGGTAAGACAGAATTTAAAATGTACATTTTGTCAATGATTTACATTTATTATTATTATTGTTATGCATTAAAATATCCTGAAATCACCCTCTCATGGCCATTTAAGGTATTTTGTCACAAGCAAATTAATTGAAAACTTCCTGAACCACTAAGCCTAAAACATTTATTTTTCTTCTCTCAGAACACAGCAGAGGCTTCAGTTCAAAGGAAATTCGGAAGGCGGGTCACTGATGTTACCAGTTTTTCGAGCAATTTTCCCATGTGCCGCCAGCATAGTCCTCCCCCAAGGAAGACCACCGCCGATCACCCATGCCCCGTCATGGGGCGGGCCCCCAAAACCAGCACAGACTGGTGGACAGCAGACCCCAAAGCACCAGCCCCACCAGCTACCCATTACAATATGATGGAGAGGGCCCGCTTAACGCCCCATGAAAAATACACCCAGCCTATCACCATGAACATGAAATATGGATGGCATGTCACCAATGAGGTAAGAAAGAATTTATAATGTCATTACATTTTGTCAATGATCTACATTTATTATTATTATTATTATTATTATTATTATTATTATTATTATTATTATTATGCATTAAGATATCCTCACACCCTCTCATGGTAATTTAAGGTATTTTGTCAAACGCAAATTAATTGAAAACTAACTGAACCACTAACCATAAATATTCATTTTTTTTCTCTAAGAACACAGCAGAGGCTTCAGCCCAAAGGAGATTCAGAAAGAGGACCACTTGTTACTGATCCATTTCCCAAGTGTTCATAAGTGGAGGTTCCTCTTCACCGTCACTGATGCCCATGTTGAAATGTTGGGAGATTTTTCCATTAAAAATGATTTTAAATGAATAAAATTGAAATAAATGAAAAATGAAATCTTTGACTTTTTCTTTTTTTAATTGATAAAACATATCTGAAAATTCTACAATCTCCTAAAGTTATCAAATAAATTCATAATTTCTTCTATTCGCAAAATCCATTCCCAGTATTTAGTTCTCTTTAAATGTAATGATAAGATATATTCATATTTTTTTATAAATTTAACCAGACATTTTGAAATGATTTCCTGAATAAATTAACTTTGTGTCCTCTGCAAACAGAACAACTGGCCCCATACCCAAACATTTAATTTCTTTACACTCTAATACATATTACCTATTACCAGCAAAATGCACATATTGTAGACAAATTATGTAACTAGCTAGTTAACCAATTTAGAACAACTCATGTATTTAACACTTAAATAGAATGATCAATTATATAATACTAGTGCAGTGCCCAAAAGAAGTATGTGTAGCTATAGAAAAGTGGGAAGTCAAGTAGTTTTTTCATGGATGGACAAATGAGGTTGTGTGCAGTGAAATAGATATAGGTGGTGTGCTAGCGCTTGGTCTAACTTAATGCAGCCCCAAAACTAAACACACAAAATGACTCAAAAGTCACAAAAAACAAACAAAAAAAAGACAGAAAAATGTGCTATATAAACACAAAAAGAAGGAAAAATGTGCTAAACAAACATAAAAGACAGAAAAATAAACACAAAAAAACTGAAAAAATTGCTAAACAAACAAAAAAGCCAAAATAATGTGCTAAATAAACAAAAAACAACTGATATGTTAAACAAACATAAAAAGAAAAAAAATGTGCTTAATAAACACAAAAAGAAGGAAAAAATTGCTAAACAAACACAAATAGAAAAAAAAATGTGCTAAATAAACACAAAAAAAAGATAAATGTGTGTTGCATTTCTCTGCGCTTTAATAAACCTCTGCAGAAGAAAAACACAACCAATAGCTGAGCAGCTGACAAAAGACGACGGGCAAAAGCAACGGCTTTCAAAGCACTTTTATTTCAGGACATTAAACGTCCTACACCGAGAAACAACGCTTTGATTGACAAGCTGAACGTTTGGATGAGTAAAGGATGGAAGGATGGACTGAAAGAGGGAATGAAAGCTTAAACTAACATCAGTTATGAAGTTATGCTTAATTCTGCCTGACAGTCGTCTCTTTCATCTCAGCAGCTTCAGCCTCGATTAATAATTAAATAAGGTGGTCGACTCGTCAGGACGGGCTCTCGTTTGATGCGTCTGAAAATGTGTTGGTGCTGACAGACAGAGGTCCAGCAGCTGGCCCTGTTTATCATACTGAAACACAGCATCATATCAGCTAGCTGAGCCAGAGTTAGCATTAATGCTACGATGTGAATGTGATGCACGTCAGAATCTTATTTACAATTTTATTCACCATTCGATTGTACAACGGCGTATTAGGGCCACATTAAAATATTTTTAAAAATCTGGGCACTACGAGATTAAAGTTGTAATTTTTTGTGAATATAGTTCTAATTTTATCTGAATATAGTCGTATAGTTCGACATTAAAGCCGTAATATTTTGAGATTACTAGACTATTCTCAAAATATGACTTTGATTTAATAAAATGAAGACTTTCATTTTGTAGTGCTCGAATTTTGTTTTATTTTAATGTAGCCCTAATACGCTTCTTTCCGTAAGTCGTTATTAAAATCCAAACGCTAATCTACGACCTACGTAAAGTTCATTATGTTATTGTAACATTGTGTATGTAACGTTACACACATTTGTACGGTTTCCTCCCACATGTTACGCTACATCTGTTGTTAGTCTCCAATAGCGTTACATTACCTTCTGTTAAGTTATGTTTTTTATATTACGTCTGTTATGTTACCCTGAGCGATTTGTAAGTGCAACAGAGTGGCTTATTCATCATTTGATTGGTTTAATTGTTAACGAATTACAATAAAAACTGCGTTATAGCCATTAGAACAGACATGGGCAAAAAACGCAAAAATATACTAAATGACTCCAAAAAGGCACAAAGTGACAACATAATGCACACAACAACAAAAAAAAAACATACAATATGAAATTAAAAAACCACACAAAATGAGGGAAAAATAAACAAAATGGCCTGAAAAATTTACAAAGTGAGAACAAAACATACAAAACAACCACACAAACACACAAAACAACTGTAAAAACATACAATGAGTAAAAAAAAACACACAAAAAGATGAGGGGGAAACTAAATTGCAAAAATATACAAAATTACTCCAAAAATGCACAGTGACAACAAAACACACAAAACAAGTATTAAAAAAAACATACAATGAGTCATAAAACCACACAAAGATGACAACAAAATAAATGAAATAGCAAAAATATACAAAATGACTTAAAAAATGCAGAGTGAATACAAAACACATAAAACACTATAAAAACATACAATATGAGTAAAAACACAGACACAAAAATAAACAAAATTGCAAAATATACATGAAATATACACAAACATAAAATTACAAAAAACTACATTATGACTTAAAAAAACACAAAAATGTTGGAAAAATAAACTAAATAGCAAAAATATACAAAATGACTCAAAAAATGAACAAAAACAACAAATTATACATAATGACAACACAAACACGCAAGACAACAACAAATAATAATGCATCAATTTTATATAAATGACTGCAAAAATCCTCAAAGTGAGAACAAAAACACAACTACTTTGTTGTTTCCAGTGTTAATGCACAGATTGGTCGCTATTCTAATGCTGACATTAATGTTGATCATGTGATCCTCAGAGGGGTATTCCATAAAAGAGGGTTAACAAACTCTGAGTTTATCCATAAACTCTGGGTCAACGTACTCAGCAATGGGAAACTCTGGGTATCTGATTCCATTACAGCTGGTATGAAGTGAGTCAATCAACCCTGAGTATGTAAACCTTAGGTTACTAATGTGCACGCACGCGCGCGCGATATAAAGCCATCATCAATGGATCAGAGATTACTCGAGCTGCCATGACAACCAAACGGAAGAGAGTGATTTATTCACCCTCACGGGTGAAATACGCCGGTGCTTGAGGAATATGAGCCTGTTCTAAAGGTTCAGTCTTCAGTGATAATAGCGGCTTAAATCACCTGTAATTAGTCACACTTTTTGGTCGCTTCATCACTTTATTGCTTCAGTGACGTGACGAGTGGGGATACATAAGAAGATACATGAGCAGCTTCTGTAACTGTTCTGTTGTTTTCCTCACACACACACATTTCCTCGCACCATAAACATGTACAGAACATTTAATAAAGATCCTTTTTGCTGCCACTCATTAAAGCACAGACACAAATATCTATGGCGTGCTTAAATCTGCCCTCTTTGCTCTGATTGCAGAGCAGATATGTTGAAATCTGGTGTAAAATCTCTCCTCCATCTGCTGTTTGTGCATTTTCTCAGCTCACTTTGTTTGATTTGTGCAGATCTGACATAGCTGTGGTCTAGTTTAGGCTCTTTAACAACATGAGTCTGTCTGGATGATCACCAGATGTGTACGTTAAGTGCAATGCACACAAACGCACACATGTACATGGTGGAGATGTTTGTCCTCGGATAAACTGCAGCGTTTCTGGCTCTTATGGCTAATCTGCTGCACAAGAGGAACAAAGCCAACCAAGTGGTCCACCTGGATGGAGTCTTTGATCCGCTCTTCTCTAGATCGTTTTGACAAGTCCAATTTGTGGCTGATTTTCTCCACAAAAGCTCATTGTGAGGAAAGCTGGAGATGATCTAATCACAGCCGCCCTCAGAAGATGATGAAGGAAACAGAGGAAACGTAGTCGTACGCCACCTTTGATGTGAAAACACGGATTATCTTGATTTACTTTCCTCCAAATTTGAACGAACCAATGAAACGAAGCACATCAAACAAGACGTTGGTAGTTTCTTAAATACTCGCCAACATACATGGATTTGTACAGGTTTGCATAATTTCCTGTGAGACTGGGTCTACTGGTAGATCACTATGGATGATTCTACCTTTAAAGGGATTCATTTGCTTGTAAATATTTGCCCAATTATTTAAAGGGATACTCCACTGTTTTAAAAAGATGTGGCCTAAAAACTTTTAAATGTACTTATTAGTAGACCTTTGTCATAATTTAGCACCATATTCGTTTTATTAAAAATAGGACTTCTTTACAGTTTTAGAGCCTTTGTTCCTTCATTTTGAAATCACATGATTGATGATGTCACATGGCTCCACTGCCTGTAAACATCCCATTGTTTTGGAGTGAAACATTCAGCCTGATTTTTAGATCATTTACCATCTTTTTAGATCATTTTGTAGCTTTTTCAGTCAAAATCACAAGCTTTTAATTGATTTAAAAAAAACAGGACAAGTTAAAGATCTCGATGTAAACCTCTTTTGTTTACCGAAAGAGGATAAAAACAGTTGTGACCCGAAAACTAATCTGTGACCGCAGGTGGCGACAGTTCCAACTCTGCTGTTTGGTAGTAGACAATGAAGCAGAGAAGAAGAGCTTTCCTACGGGGCCTTTACTCACCCTTAAACAGTGCACGGCTGACACTGATGGCTGAAGTTAGTGAGTAAATCATGGACTATTGAATACACACAAACCCTGAGAATAGAAGTCTTTTTTTGGTGGGAGTCTGTGATTACTACGAAACCGCTGAGTGGGAACTGTTGCCCCTGCTTTTGTTTTGTCGCCACTATTTTGTTTACTATCAATTAGTTGTGGGACTCAATTAAAACAATTAAGTAATTAGAGGCTTTATATATAAGCAATCTTGATTAATCTAAATTAATTTCCTAACAATATTTGACACGAGAAGGAACTTTTTTCCATTTTAACTGTATGTTGGTATATGATTGAATCAATGATAACAATAAATGAGCAACAAACACGTGTTTATTTTATTTATTTAAGTAGGGACAGTACATATTAATGAACATTAAAAAAAATTAGCCAACGGCTAATTTTCATCTGTTGTCCCTAGACAGGCTGAAATATCGCGCTATTTCCATCACTGAGTGCTAACATAATCTGTAATATGTAATAAAGGATATTATGATTTTATTGTTCACAAAGCACAAAGATATATTCATTGTTATGCACCCGTCTAGGAGGTAAGTACATAACCATATTACGCCGGAAGGTATTTGTCCCCAGTCCCCAAATAAATGATTTAAACAAACAGACATAAGGTATATTTACAATTTATAGTGTTTCAACAATATTTTACAAAGCAATACAGAACAAAAAACAGGATCACAACTAAGGAGGCCAGTCTAACACTCACGTTTCTAAAGATCCAGAAAATCACTGACAGAAAAAACAAAGGCAGAGAAACTGAACAAAGTCATTACTATAACCAACGATCTCAGTCTTTGGAGGCTGGGAACAACGAGGTGTGCTGCTGTCAGAGGTTCCCCCCGAAGTCAGCTGCATGCTGCCTTTTATAGGTGGAGGACCAATCAGTGCAGCTTGTCTCCTCCAATCAGACAGCAACACCTGCACATGCACTTAAAAATGATTGCAGACATCAGATATATTGTCAAAAGTGAAACTTTATTGCTGTGATTGTCCTCAAGAGTTAAAATGAATAGAAGAATCCCAAAATAAAAAGTAAATTAGTCTCTGACATTCAACAATTTCAAGCTTTAACCCAGGTTTAAGCAAAAGTGCAAAAGCAACTTCACAGTAGCTTCAATTCTCTGATTAAGAAATCAGATAACTACATATTTTATAACAAATATAACATTACAAAAAATAATAAACTCTTCCCTTAGGATCTCAGCATAGTGCAGATAAAACATAAAACATGCCTGTGGCACACATATAGCCTACGCAAAGGGTAAACAAATGTAAACAAAGAGGGGGCTGACTGACATCATGCTATGGAAACCCACAAGGACGGAATGCTAAAAAGTAAAAAAAAAACTGTGGCAGAATTTTTTTTATTTATTTAACTTGAATTTGAAAAATAAAAATAGTTTTTATCTACAAATTTGGCATATCGATTGAATCGATTTTTTTTGCCCAACTATATGTGTATATCTACACTCGACAGAAACAGAACAAAACTCCACCATGATTTGTTGAAGGGTCTCTTTTTTATTGTTTGTCCGCTCCTCCATCAAACCGCACTCTCTCTCACACACACACACACACACACACACACACACACACACACACGGAGTGTGTCACGCGGATTGTCTAGCTTCAAACTCGCTGCTCCTAAAAGACAATCAATGTTTCCTTATCATCAACCGCTCTGAAAAAAACTGCCATCACTTTGGTGAGTTCTCAGATGTCGGCGGTGCGTTCAAAGACGCGGCTCAGATACCGACTCACGCCGTCCTCCCTGTGACTGAAAACCCAGAAAACCATGGCAAAATCTCAAATGCCACCTCGTGAGTTTTGGGGAGAAGCTAATCCATTCTATTTAATGTAGTTCAGAGGGAGCCCGGCTCAGCGCTGAAGACACAAGGCAGGATTAGTCGTCACTCAGCGGTGGCATGATGAAAGGAGATAAACCACTTTGCCTCCTCTTTAGATGACTTTATATATTTATTTCCCTCAAGTCTTTTCCCGACGATGGAAAAAGGGATTTAGCAGCAAAGACACTGAAAAGTCTGTGGAATTTAATCTTTTTTCTTTGACTCTTTATCAGAGAAATTGTTGAATTTGGTGTTTGAGGAACTTTCAAGTGCATTTTAGGCAAAGTCGGAAGAGTTTTGAGTGCAAACTTTGCCGTGAACTTTATCTACAGACTGTTCTCCTGTTTGGACCTGGGCACGTTTTTACGCACCTCTCTCCTGCGTGTATTCTCTGGTCCAGGTGCCTGACACGCCCACCGCACATACGTAGACCAAAAGCGTGTAGTCTGTGAATGAAGGCGGTCTGAAGCAAAGGAGGCGGGCCGGGCCATGATGTCATTATTTTGAGGCTGTCTAGAAATCACGGAACATGGAGTTTTCCCAACGCTTGTAAATGTCATTGAAATCCATGAAAATGTTAAAGTCCACTTGTAATTTGAAATGCTTTCGTTGATAAACAATGTAACAGGTTGATTTGATCAGATTATTGATCAGATCACTGCACGGTGAGGATCGGCTGCATTCATCTGTCCTAGTCACAGTTAAAACTATCTTTTTTCCCTCCGATACTAACGACAGATTAATGTTTGTTTGTGTGGAAAGCCTGATTTTGTTAACTTCTTCCATTCCTGCATTCAGAAATGATCAGCGCATCATCATCCGTCACCCTTATGGTACCTCCTCTAAAGTGTGAGCGAGTGTGATGCGCTGGAGGTTTGAGGAAATAATCCTGTAGAGCGTCCTGCTTTAATACAGAGGAGACAGAGATGTTTGCAGTGAAACAGAACCATTGGCTTCCTACATAATACACAGTTTTAAATATAAATAGTTTAAAGCCTCATGGAGCTGATGTGAGCGAGTCAGAAATGAAGCTGAGCCTCTTTTAAATATGTGTGGGAACAGTTTCTGGTATCTTCTCATGCGCATTTCACCAACCTCCGCATATGACAGTTTCACTTACTATTCACTCTGTAGTGGATCAAATTGTGACTTTACATTGGACATAGTATGAAAATAGTTGGACATCACTGTGACCAACGTGGACAGAAGTCTGACGTCAGCTCCACAATGCAGCACCCACCGCTCTACGATAAAAGGAGAGGATGGCACGGATAAAATATAATGAAATGTAACACATTTTGTTGTGTCTAGAACTGTTAAATGTGAACATATTGAACCCCGTGACAGTGTCAGTTTGGATCGATTCTTTCTGGGAGTCTCTTTTTCAATATTATGAGTCTGTGTGGCTTAAATTGTAACTGAGTCCATATTGCCAGTGTAATATAATGTTTTACCTTATCGGGGCGCTGCATTTAGTCCAGGTTCAGGACTTTAGCAGACGCGGGAATGTGCGTAAGACTAGATTTGAATGAGAACGCCTGCGTTTCAGGGCTGCTCCACCCAGAGTCTGTAACTGGGATGGAGGCAAGCAGCCAAAAACAACGCCACTGCACTGCTTTTCAGACTTACGCGCATGAGAGAATAGACCCTCAATAAATTAGTGTGAACATTGCGTGTGTGGAGAGAATTATGTGTAAATGTTCCCATTAATACTAATAATCAAACAATTTCACATGCATTCACATTCGGATACTTCTGCTGGATTTTATGTGTTATTGGTAAGGGCAGAGATGTCCCGAAAAAAAAAGTAGTAGGCTAAAAATCAAAAGTTGAAGGCTAAAACTTGCGGCGAGAAATCACTGCAGCAACGCCGCTGCTGGGCGCCATTGGCACAATATCGGCTTCAGCGAAGGAAGTCGAAACTACCGTGAAAACAGCCCAAACAAAGTCTAAATGCCCGACTCTGAGGAAGAGACTCAAGGTCGGAAATGGAAAGGGTGGGGAAGAATTGATTATTTTAAAGTGAGAGTGAGATGTGAAGTTGTAGTTGTTCATATTGTGTTTATTGTGTTTTGTAATCAAGCCAGTCTGGTGACACGTGTGAAGCTTAGACGATATATCGTTTCAAAGGCAAGATTAAGGGTTAGGGTTTGTTAAGGAATCATGCGTGAGTGTGCGAGATGTCAAAACAAGCGTCACTTGAAACAGTCCCAGCACCCCCTTTTGTTTAAGCAAAGGATTGAAGCACATACTGTGCTATATCCATTTTAATATGCTTTTATTTGCATAGATTTTTAGCTGATTTAAGATATATCATTACATCCCTAGTAAAGACTCAAATGAAGAGCTTCAAACTGGCCCGTTGGCGTGTTGAATAAGACAAACCGCAGTTGGACAACAGTGCTGACGGAGTAGAAAACTGTTTAACAGGCAGCTGTTCACTCAGCAGGTAGCAGCAGTGAAAGCACGTGTGTGTGTGTGTGTGTGTGTGTGTGTGTGTGTGTGTGTGTGTGTGTGTGTGTGTGTGTGTGTGTGTGTGTGTGTGTGTGTGTGTGTGTGTGTGTGTGTGTGTGTGTGTGTGTGTGTGTGTGTGTGTGTGTGTGTGTGTGTGTGTGATGAGCTGCAGCAGGTGTGAAAACTAGTGTTGAGGTTAGCGTCACATGGCTAGTTCAGACCTTTAACGTGTGACTCCTCCGTCATGGACGGACCAATGAACGGCCTCAAGCCAAGACTCTTTTCTCTACAGTTGTCCCTTAAATCAGGAGCCAAATACGGACCAGTTTGATCACAAGTGGGCCGCAGCTTTTAAGCAGGAAAACAAACAATTTTAACATTAATGTGCGCAAGTTTGCTCTTCCAGTTATAAATTAGACAAAGTATGGAAGGCACTAATGAAAGAAATAAGAAATAAGTGACAGATAATTAAATATCCTTTGATTTGATTTTTTTTTTCAATTTAATTTTGGAAGATTTTGTGGAATAATGTGAGATGAATTGCAGGATTTTGGAAAAATTATTTAAAAAAAGAAATTACATCTAAATGATTTCGTAATTTAAACAATGAGTAATGTTGTATCAAGATGCTGATTAGACAGCATGAATATTGCACAGGTGTGCCTCAGGCTGGCCACAATAAAAGGACACTTGGGGGGCGGGGTCAGAAAACCAGTCAGTATCAGGTTGTTGATTGTGGCCTGTGGAATGTTGGTCCACTCCTCTTCAATGACTGTGCCAAGTTGCTGGATATTGGCAGGAAGTAGAACACGCTGTCGTATACGTTGATCCAGAGCATCTCAAACATGCTCAATGGGTGACATGTCCGGTGAGTATGCTAGTCATTCAAAAGCTGATATGTTTTCAGCTTCCAGGAATTGTGTACAGATCCTTGCAACATGGGGCCTTGCATTATCATGCTGCAACATGAGGTGATGTTCATGGATGAATGGCACAACAATGGGCCTCGGGATCACGTCACAGTATCTCTGTGCATTCAAAATGCCATCAATAAAATGCGCCTGTGTTCGTTGTCCATAATATACGCCTGCCCAGACCATAACCCCACCGCCTCCATGGGCCACTCCATCCACAATGTTGACATCAGCAAACCGCTCACCCACACAACGCCACACACGTCTGCCATCTGCCTTGAACAATAAAAACTGGGATTCATCTGTGAAGAGAACACCTCTCCAACGTGCCAGACGCCATCCAATGTGAGCATTTACCCACTCAAGTCGGTTACGACGACGAACTGCAGTCAGGTGGAGACCTCGATGAGGATGACAAGCATGCAGATGAGCTTCCCTGAGACGTTTTCTGACAGTTTGTGCAGAAATTTTTGGTTATGTAAACCGATTGTTGCAGCAGCTGTCCGGGTTGCTGGATGTGGAGGTCCTAGGCTGGTGTAGTTACACGTGGTCTGCAGTTGTGAAGCTGGTTGGATGTACTACCAAATTCTCTGAAACGCCTTTGGAGATGGCTTATGGTAGAGAAATGAACATCCAATTCACAGGCAACAACTTTGTTGGACATTCCTGCAGTCAGCATGCCAATTGCACGCTGTGGCATTGTGCTGTGTGATTAAACGGAACATTTTTAGAGTGGCCTTTTATTGTGGCCAGCCTGTGGCGCACCTGTGCAATATTCATGCTGTCTAATCAGCATCTTGATATGCCACACCTGTGAGGTGGGATGAATTATCTCTGCAAAGGAGAAGTTCTCACTAACACATTTAAACAGATTTGTGAACATTTTTTGAGAGAAATAGGTATTGTTATAGGTGTTATTGTTTATAGAAAATGTTTAAGATCTTTGAGTTCAGCTCATGAAAAATGGGAACAAAAACAAAAGTGTTGGATTTATATTTTTGTTCAGTGTATATTCCAACGTTTTGGTTTAGATATAATGGGAGCAGTGAGGAAATGTGTCACCAGTGTTAGTCGCCCTGATTGACATCCATCAGCAAAGATTTGTGATTGCAATATTCCTGGTTTTCCCTGCAGTGGTTGACACAAACACAGTCATCCACAGAGAGCCTGGGAGGTATGGAGGTGGAAGCTTTAGCCCATGTGACGGAACGACGAGGCTACGAGCTGCAGATTTGATTCTTCTTCCTTTGTTTTTCTGGGAATAAAAGTGTGTGAGGCAGAGAAAGAGGAACGGGTTGGAGAGGTGGAGCTGAAACAAACAACATTCATGCAGCTGTATGCAATTTCCTGCAGCATGCTGTTTCTATCACACGTTCTTTTGAGATGAACCAGCAGAGCCTGGGCTGGGAACGGCCGTGAATCTAAACCAGCCTTTCCTTCTCCGCTCGGCTTAATGAGGGCTACATGTAGGAATGCCGCTTCTCACCCCACACCTTTTCCCTGTGGGCTTCTCTCAGTGATAAAGAGGAAACAATGCCTCCTTTTAAATGCAGCTCTACATCCCATGTGGAGCCAAAATAAAAAATCCTCAAACCTTACATCTGGATCAATGGTTGAATAATGAAAAGTATGTAATAACTTCCACCTGAGCCGATGATTCAGCGTAGAAACATTCAGCCAAATCTGTCAGAACAACCCGAAACACAGAAGGAGCTTCACGGGTTCTTGGTCATACCTTGAGTTCTTTCACGTGTTCATCCTTTCAATGAAGGACGGAGAGTTTTCCATCCCTTCTGAAATGATGTGGTCCATCTGGTGGCATAGAAAGGGCCGCTTTTGGTAGGTTTGACAAAATTGTAAACATCCTGTTTGGATCATTTTAGATCCTGTTTTGAATAACGTTGAGCTCTGAAGGAAATTGAAGGCTGGTAAACAACAACACACTCCTCACATGGCCCCGCTTTTCCCCTCACAGGCCCTTTTTCTATCAACTCCAGACCCATTCCTTTTATGAGATCATGGCAAACGCCTCGTGCAGCTCATGATGAACTTCACCGTTTAGCCACTTTTCTACCAAAACGTCCTTTGTTGTTAGTTTAACCTCACGGGAACAATATTGTCCCGTTGAATTTGTTCACCCGGCTTTGAAATCCAGCGACTACACACAAGTGACACATGACGTAAGGCAGGGGTTCTCATCCTTGGGGTTGCAAAACACTCGCCAGATGCCTTCAAAAAACAAGGAATATTTTTTGACTTGTTTGAACCAATTTTTGCTTATTTTTTCCCTTTTTCTGCAACTATACCAAACTTGCCATATTTGACCTTTTTTCATCACTTTTTTATACTAATTTTGCTCCTTTTAATGCATTTTTGCTACATCACTTCCATTTCTTCCACTTCTCTATAAAATTTCAATGAGTTTCTATACATTTTTTTTTGTCCATGTTGCATATTTTGACCCATTATTGTCACTTTTAACCTTTTTCCAAAATATTTCATGCATATTTTTGCCAATGTAACCACATTTACTATTTTCCATGCCCATTATTTGCCAGTTTAAACTAATTGTTCCAATATAGACACTTTGAACCCCTTTTATCACTTTTTCTGTCTGTTTTTTGTCACTCCAATTTGCATATTTTAACCAATTTCTGTGGTCCTTTTCCACATTTTTTGGTCACTTTTAACCCATTTTATTTTTGATTAAAACAAGGATTTACATCTTTAAGATGACTATGTACCATGGCACAAATAATAAACTTTCCTGGTAACAGTGGATATTATTCAGATGAATAAATAAATAAATGTGGTTATCACAGATTCATAGAACAATGGACCATCATTTTACTGACTTTATGGACCACAAAAATCTCTCCCCTTTGTTCCCCCTTATAGATGGTCCTGTCTCCACATGACTGTTCTTTAATGTTCATATCTGTGTTCAACCACCTTCAGGTACAGTGGGGGTCCCTGGTCTCTGGATCCTTTATTTTGGGGGTCGTAGGGCTGAAAAGGTTGAGAACCACTGACCACGGCAGATAAAGGCACCAAAAATGATTCTGCACCAAAACTCCCCAGGACCACAACTTGTCATATCCACCGGTCAATCCTCTTGTTGGTAGAAGTCTCCATCGTGCATTTGCGTGAATGTAAAATCTGCTTTTCCAATCAATCTCCAAAAACCAAAAGTCCGGTCTCTTCAAAAGACGAAAACCAGTGGTGTGAATATTTCGTCATTCACACATTTGTTTCCTTCAGTCATTAAACCAGATGCTTGTGAGTAAAGCTGGTAGTTCTGCTGGTGGTGGATTTGCTCCTTTTGACAGCACTCGTACATCAAATGTTCCCAGACCTCATTAGCTGGTGTCGTTATTAAGAGTCTCCATGGTATTCCCTGGAGAACAAGGGGGAGAGTCTTCCCATGACACCCTCCGCACCTCCATTCCCTGTTTTTCCAACATGACCTTTGACCCCCTACAGTCTCCAGCCCCACATCAAAGCTTTGATGAGGGCTTCCTCTTTTCTCCTTTCAAGGTGAAGTGCTGGATGCATGTGTGAGCGTGAGCCTCCATTCATCACGGAGCTTTTCATTGTTGTGATGGAAACGGTGATCCTCATTTCTTTTGTATTCTCTCCGTTCTGGAAACAGTCTTAAACTCGTGGTTCTAATGAGCTCTACATCACTGAAGGCCTTCTTTATTAATACATGGCTATTGAATCAATGTTTACATCTCTAATAGACACTGATGGTAAAACTCACCACAAATATAGCAACGTTTCTCAGTGTCCGGTGCTCCCCGTCCAGTCATACACCCTAACTTACCACCATCAGGGTCGTAAGTACCTCTATCTACAGCCATCTTACCTTTGTATTCCTACCGTCTCGCCATCTTGCACTTGGTCTGCCTCAAAGATAAACAACCTAATCTAGCATAGCAACTTCCTGGACTGTTCACGGCAACTCTGGGCCTGATTGGAGTCTTCCTCAAAGGCAAAAGAGGCATTGTCATGTCAAGACAATTTTAGGACATCCCACACCGTTTGGTCTCGAAAGATTCCCAATTGTTTTTTAATTATTCAATTTGCACACAGTAAATTTTTTGTTTGATCAGATTAATACTTTTTGAGATATGAACAATTTAGTGAGGGGGGTATGTGTTGACTTTCGTGCATCCTTATTTTTTCTTCCTGATGGGACACAAACATGAACATTGAAGAACAGTCATGTGGAGACAGGACCATCTATAAGGGGGAATAAAGGGGAGAGATTTTTGGGGTCCATTATTTCTATGAATCTGTGATAACCACATGTATTTATTCATCTGAATAATATCCACTGTTATCCAGGAAGTTTATTATTATTTGTGCCATAGTATATAGTCATCTTATAGATGTAAATCCTTGTTTTAATTTGCAATAAAATGAGTCAAAAGTGACCAAAAAATGGTGCAAAAGGTGGTGAAATGGGATTTTAAAAACCACATAAATTGGTTAAAAGTTGCAAATTAGAGTGTTTAAAACAGACAGAAAATGAAATAAAAAGGGTTTAAAGTGTCAATATTGGCTTAAAAGTGTCAGAAATCAGGGGAGAAGGGGTTGGCGTAATGTAATTTAAAAAATAGTAACAATTAGTTTAAACTGGGAATTAATGGGCATTAGGGATGTAACAATTCATCGTATGGCAGTCAAAAATCAATTCATAGGTATCACGGTACACATCAATATTCTGAAAATTGAATCGCAGTACTTTTTTTAAACAGCAGATATATTTATCCTTCTCTTGTTTAAAAGTGTTGGCGGCGGGTGGAATCTGCTACTACTTTCTTTCTGGCCGCCTTCTACTCTTAAACATGTTCATAAATGATTCCTTACCCCCTCAGCACCGAAAGAATATCTGTAATATTACGTGAATATCTGTAAAAGTCACGTTTTTCTATTAGCTCTGTCTGCTAGCGCATAGCATCTCTTCTTCACTGCTAGAATAGCTGCATGCTAACTGACCACTGGGTTACGAGCGCCCTCTGTTGGTCCAAACAAATATCTGATGTAAATACAATGCAATGACCGTTTTTTTTAAAGTCCAATTGTTAAGGCACAAAAAAAACATTTTTAGTTGCACTTTTAAAAAGAAAAATAACTTTTATGCAGTTTTGCATTGTTTACTATCGAACCAGAATTTAAATGAATAAGCTTCTTCTTCATTTGTATTATTCCTTTATTTATTTTATTCAAGATTTATTTTTAGTTAAATTGCATTGTTTTGAATTGTTTGTCAAAGGATTCTTTTGACAACGAAAAATAAAAGGAAAATAATACCGTATTTTCTAGTTTTCTTCCCAAAAAAATAAAGGAATATTTTTCATGTCTACAGTACCATTCTGTAAAATAAATCGTGAGAGAATCGTATCGTGAATCCAGTATCGTGAATTGAATCATATCGGGAGTTGAGTGAATCGTTACATCCCTAATGGGCATGACAAATTGTGAATGTGGTTAAATTGGCAAAAAACAAGCATGAATTATGGTGAAAAGAGATTAAAAGTGACAATAATGTGTCAACATATGTGACATTAGGTGGAAAAGTGGTGGAAAGGGTTTATAAGTGTCAAAAATGTCTTGAAAAGGCATTGAAATTTGATGGAGTAATGTAGCCAAAATGAATTAAAAGGAGCCAAAATGTGGCAACAAAAAGTGATAAAAATAAGTTAAAATATGGCAGACTTAATGTAGTTGCAGATAAAGTTAAAAAAAGCAACAATGGGCTGAAATTGTAAAAAAAAAAAATTAATCTTGAAGGCATCTGGCGACCCCCCTCAGTGTCTCAGAATCAGAAGTCCTTTATTTATCTCAGGAAAAAAGAATAAACATTAAACAAAGAAAAGAAAAAATGTACAGAAATAAGTAAAAGACTGGTAATTAAATAAGGATTAAATACACATACAGTATAAAAAAATAAAACAAGATGAATCATAATAATAATACAAATATACAAATATAATACAGATATTTACAACAATCAAGTATCCAATTTGGCCCGCAGGAGAAAGTAAAAATGACAGAGAAAACATGAATCATTATTTCAACAATATTTGCAGGCGCTCACAGTTTTCCTGGTGCTTATATCGCATGATTGCAGTAATTTTAACTAAAATTCTTACAATTTTGTGACATAATATTTTCCTTAATTAAATAGAAACTGGTCATAAAATCTCGGAAATTTAAAGTGAAGACCCTGTTGGGACTGATTTTTGTCACTTATTGCTTGGATATTGTCAGTTTCTTACATATTTAGTATTTTATGTATATGTAGAAGTGCAAACTATGGCACAATAATGGTGAATTAACTTGTTTACCTGCGATCAAATGTAAAAAATCACAGTGATTGACTAAATGTCCAACAGGTGTGATTGTGTCCTTCCTATAATACTCTGTTTTTAAATCCTTCTCTGGGTAGAAATCATCTGTGCATGAGTTTGAAGTCGCTGCTTTCCCCTCCCGTGTCAGTGGAAACAATATCAAAGGGAAAAATCGATGTATCCTGGAGCGACGCACAAGTCAATAGCTTTCATGGAGTCTAAATTTAGTTGGTGGGTGATGCAGTTCTGATTATGAGAAATATCCTTTTTCATTAATGCCTAACTTATTCATCATTTTAACGCCTACCTCCTGAATTATAACTCTGTAAATGATGTGTTTAAGTTTCCATTACAGAATACATACGCCCTATATGTGTATGTGTGTGGATGTGGGTGTGTTTGTGTGTGGGAGGCGAGCTGCTGCAACTACTGATAGCATATAAGCATATAACCATGTGACCATATCCATTCCTGCACTACATATAGCAATTATTATCTCAGGTTTAATTCTGTTTTCATTAAATAAGCTATAGTACATCCTGGTCTTATCTAATATGAATATCAGCCAATCTTGATTAATAATCGTACCTCATTTCTGCCTGTGATTGAAATGCATCGTGCACGTGACTCCCTTTTGTTTGGTCTCAAATGGTTTCGTTTGAAGGAAGAACTGCTTATTAAAATCCAATCCGACACATTATCTACCAGCCTATGCGTGCTTACACGTTTATACATGGCAGCTGCAGCCAATCACAGCCCACCCCTGCAGCAGGGGGTCCCTATAGCAACAACATAGCATAGTATATACCTGTAGTCACAATTTATTCCAAGCTGCAAGATTCATCCTCACAGATGCATGTTTGATGGAAAAATCATTGGTAGCTTCTACGTGATGGCTAGCCAACGTTAGCGGCTCCAACTGGGCTCGGAAACGTAGATAAAGGCATTAGAAATGTGTCAGTGTACTGTTTGTTCTTTAATTATTCCATCAAAATAACAAATAAAGGGTGTGGTTATTTTGTTTTACTAATTAAAAAATAAACAGAAATACAGAAACAACAAAAAACAGATAAGCAGCATTTTTCTGTTTAAAAGAAAACATCTTGTTCTGTTTACCTTACAGAATTAGAGAAAAATACACAAAATTACCCCAGAAACACAAAATGACATGAAAAATACACAACATGACTCATAAAACACAAAGTAACAACTGTATACAACATACAGAATGACTAAAAAAATAATAGAATTAAAACAAATATACACAAAACTATTCCAAAACATACACAACAAGAACACTCAGATATTGTCAGTTATCCTGATCATGGTACCATTGATCATTCACACTTTGAAGGATAGGAAGAAATGTATATCTTCATTAATAACTATACAGTAGGTCATATTGTATGGGCCGCCATTTTTTTTTTTTCTCAAAAAACTGCAGTGAACTGAGCGATCAGGATGAGACTCAATGGGGTTAGGGTTCCATAAAGATCAGTTCAAAGATCTATCTTTAGTTAAAATTCTGTCAGAATCCATGAAGTAGTTTTGACTATCCTGCTTACAGACAAACAAAGAAAATAAACGCTGGTGAAAATATCACACAATTGAAGCACAAAACGAGAGAAAAATATACAAACTGACTCTAAAACTCTGGCTCATGTTTATAAAGCTTCATTTTATCCAAATGAGCCTCTTGTTTGTCTTCTCTTCATTATTTCATCAACCAACCACTGACAGTTAAAGTGAACAACGGCTGGTCCGTCTAAGCCGACACATGAGCAAATGTGTTTGAAACTGCAGGAGGAAATGCTAAGTTTTGTGGAATATTTAATGGGATTTGCAGAGATTACGTTGCTGACTAAAACGTGTTCATCTCGCTGTTCTATAATCCCAAAACCAGCAGGATTGGCAATGCTTCCCCTGTGGGTCGGTCAACCAAAGACATAGTGAGTGTGACTCTACAGATTTAGTCACTCAAGGACTTTTAAGTTTGTTTTTTGTGTTTTTGGTGCTAAATTCTGTGATTGTGACGTGGAAACGTTTCCTCAGATTAATGTGCAGAAATGAGCTGCTGTCAGTTCTGGTCTCTCTCTCTCTCTCTCTCTCTCTCTCTCTCTCTCTCTCCATTTCCTCATCTGATCTGAGCAGCGTGAGTCACAGATCAGACCTTGTAAATTCTCCCTCCATCTGGCTCCTTTTAAGTGGATGTCAGTCTAAAAACGCCATCCCCGTCACCGCCACTTGTTATGAGGCAAAGCAGAGTCCGAACTGTCTGCCAGCCCCCCTCCATGTAACATGAGGAAATGACTTTGTGTCAGGACTATTTCTGCACAAGCTTTGAAGTCTTATTTTACCCCCTTTGCCTCCAGGGGGGGCAGCACGGCGAGAACTACCCTCATAACCACCTCAGAGCTGATCAGGTTCCTGGGTGGTCAAGGCTGAGCATCCCTGGATTCACCCGTGGAGTGTGCAGAGGGGGAGTGTGTTTATTATGCGCATCATGCTTGTATTTTGTATTTTCCAACAAAAACTCACTCATTCTCCAATCAAAGCTTCAGACTAAGTGGCTTGTTGTTGCATCGACGCAGCTTTTGGACAAACATCTGAAGAAGAAACAAATTCAGAAAAAGAAATCGTATTCCCTTCACTGAAAACTACATTTAGTTTTTATCATATTGTGCAATTCATTGATCAAAGGTAGCAGCGGGTTTGTCGATATGAGCCGCGAGCAGAGGAATCCTCAGCGGAGACGAGGGGGGTGGGGGGAGCATCCCGAGGCAGACACGAATATGTACACACAGCCTTTCAACTGCTTTACACCTTATCAAACATGAACGCTAATGTGCAATAAGCCTCACTGTGTCACATCAGCTGCACCAATAAGCTTTTACTCACTTCCACATTATCTCAGACCAGCTCACAGGCAGCGTGTGTCTTCATTTAGTTCTGCACTAGTACTGGTCAACTAGATTCCTTTAGTACAGGGGCCAAATATGAAGTCAGGTCATCCCAAGTGGGCCACAGATTTTATGCTGGAAAACAAGTCATTTCAACATTATTGTGCCCTAGTTTTTAATATCAGTTCAATATACTTAAAAAATATAGATTTTGTGAACAATTTGTTGTGTAATTTAGAGGAAATTGATGGAAATTGCAATTTTTGTGGAAAAATTTTAAGTTCTTTCCACAATTTGCAATTACAATTGAATACATTCATGTTAAATAAACAAAGAAAAACTGCAAGCCCCTAAAAATATTGTAGAGTTGCTGAATTTGAGATATCTGGACAACTGGATTATTTGCAATCATTTTTTGTTGTTATTTTGTACATTTTTGGTGTCATTTTGTGTCATTTTTCTCTTATTTTTTGTGTTTTTGTTGTCATTTTTTTGTGTTGGTATTTAAATTATTCTGTGTGTGTGTTTTTGGTGTCGTTTGGTTGTTTCTTATGTCGTTTTGTATGATTGATTGTAGAATTATTTGTAAGAGATTTCACGTTTTGTGGAAAAATTAAGAGTTCTTTCCACAATTTCAGAATCAGAATCAGAATCAACTTTATTGACCAAGAGTGTATGAATACACACGAGGAATTTGTCTTGGTGATTAAAAATGACTTATTTGTTATATAAACAAAGGAAAAAAAGTCCCAAAAAATTATTGTGGAGTTTCTTTAAATTGGTTATTTTGAGATATCTACAACTGGGTTGTTTGGTAATTTACACAATAATTCATGTTCGAAATTGAATTTAGTTTAAAATCGTCTTTCTACATAGCAGTTGGTAAGTTGGGTCAGACGATGCTATCGAGCAGCGCTTCTAGCCCCGCCCACATCCTGTACCAGCGAGAGATGTTTAAGGTTCAAATGTATGTAGCCCATAAGTTAATAATAAATTGACCCGATTGTACTTGTCCCAAAACATTTTACAACATTAACTTATTCACTCTAATGGGACTATTGAAAAACTAGACACAGAGCCAAGCTCCAATGGCCTCATGTAAAGGATTTTCAATATTGGCGAGTGGTGAAATAACTCAAAGTTGGGGTCCAAAATAAAAATGTTGCATAAAGAACATTTGTTTTATATCCCAATAAAGAGTAACCATAATACTATAAATTAAAACAGATCAGATTTGCTCTTACATTCCCACATGCAGTTATGGGCCAATGAAAATAGTAAAAAAAAAAAAAGTATTTTTTTTTTCAGATTTCCAGAGCGTGTTACCCAAGAACCAATGCATATACTGTATGTGACTAATCATTAGTGATGTGAACAGTCTATGTTCATAGCTCTAAGCTGATCATATCACAGGGAGCTGAGACATATGCTAAGTTGTTTACTGAAGGCCCAAACATGTTCCAGATATAAAAACATATTAACTTTTTGACTATTTACAGGAGCTGGCATGTCCACCAGATAGGATGTATAGCAGATATTTTCTATATTCTGAGAGAGTAGGTGGAGCTGTATTACTATACCTCATTTACCTTTCCTATGTGATGGAGTTCCTAAGATATTGGAAGCTGAAAATGGAAGAAAAATAATGACGAGCAAAACAAAATCTACACATACCCCCCTCACTAAATTGGCCTTATCTCAAAAAGTATTAATCTGAACAAACTAAACATTTACACAGTGCCTATTGAATAATCAATACAACAATTGGTAAAAAAAAAAAATCTATCTATCTATCTATCTATCTATCTATCTATCTATCTACAGTATCTGTTTATTTATCTATCTTCATCTTCATCTTTACAGCACAACAAAACGTGAAGACGAGTTAAACGTCTACGCGTCTTGGATTCTGCGCACACATATACGTTGAGCCGTGGGTGAAGATGGCGGAGGCTTCCCACCCCCTGTTGCGAGCGGCGTTCCAGGAGCGGGGACAGTGTGAAGGGCGTCCCGCAGTGCACTGCTGCGTGTCCTCGCCAGCTCCAGACAACTTCACTGTCCCTGCCCTAGCAGGGGGCGATAATCACATCAAGCTTCCCTGACAAGAGGCATTGAATTCAGCTCCGCTTCCATTAGGAGTCTGGCATCCAGCAGCAGTCCCTCCTGCACAAACTGCTGACGTTACAATGAGGTTTGTGAGTGTTTTTTTTTTTTACATCATAGCTTTGCTCTACTTTCCATTCTCTCGCTCTCTCTCCCCTTTTCCGAAATGTGTTTGGGAACAAGTGAGAGTTCTGAAAATATGAATCTGCAAAATCGAGTGTGATCCTCCGGTGGGACAAGTGACATCAATTAGATGCCTTTGGTTTGTCATGGAGAATTAAATACAATAGAATTTCAACACATTCACAATGTACAATGAGTCATAGTTGAAAATGAAGGCGTTGGTGTTTGTTTAAGATCCTTATTGAAAACCTAACACAAGCATGGGCCAACAACGGCGTTGTTTATGTTTTCGTCCAAGAATACAATACTTAATGTGGTTAATTTATGAGAATATGTGTCCTATAAGGATTAAGTTGAGACACCCTTTCTTCCTTGTGAAGTCCACAGAAACAGATGAATACCACACGGGACTGTTTTTAAGCAGCTTTATTGGCTTTCAGGGCTCCCCCTGCTACCCGGGGAGCCGGGCTTCCAGCGGCTATGCCCCATTCATCACCTGCTTTCAATGGACAGCACCAAGCTGCCTCCGGCTCCAGGGCCAGGTAGGGTGCCGGGTGGCGTACAATGTTTGGGGGATTAGCAATCAAAGCCCTGCAGAGGCATGGGCCCTCCATCCTGGCCCGCCTTTCACTCCTAGTAGGGGAGGAAAGCTCCAGCAGCGGCCAAGGTCATCATCTCAAGCTCGGCAGGAGGTAATAGGGAGAGGACCCTGGGAACCGCCGCCTATTCTGGGCTAATCACGAGCTAGCCGGGCTAGCAGCACAGCGGGTGTCTCACCCACCAAACATTCATCTATTTGAGCGGCAGATACCATGGCTGACAACAAAATAATGCCGTGCTTATACTTTCCACTCACTTTCCCTCTGTTTTCTCTGCTGCTTTGGTCCTTTGTTGCCGCCTTTTGCTCTGTTCCAGTTAGATTTGGTCGGGTTCTTTTGTTTGCCTCTTTAAAGTCTTAACTGTATACCGAGCTAGCAGAGAGACAAACTGACACAAAGTCTTTGGAAGTGTTTGAAGTCCAGATTAGATAGAAAGAAAAGTCTCTGTCAAAAGGTACGGCCAAACATGAGCTTATGCTCTTCTTAAATGTGATGTGATGGAAAAACTTTTCTTTCCCATCACGTTTGAAGCCGGCGAACAGATTTGCTATCTGCACTTTCAATGTCATGCGATGGAATAATTATGGTCATCGTTTTAAGCTGATTTGGCATCCTGTGGTGCGAGACATTGGGCGGAGGAGCCCTGATGGGACAGCTGGTTGTCGATTCACAGACTGTGGCATTTTGGTCCATACAACCTTCCAAAACCGTGAGATGAGAAGATTAGCTTAGCCCGCTAGTCCTTGGAAAGCTAACTATGAAGTAAAAAATGAATTGTTGTCGCATTTCAGAGGGAGGCGAGAAAAGCAACCAAACCCCGGCACCCCGCCCTTCCGCAAACACACCCCTGTTGGGATATTGGCAAGTTGTCATGACGACAGGGATGTTCTGCTGATCAAGTCTCGCCCAGCATCGTCCAATCAGATCGTGGAGCCGCTACCGCAGCGTGAACAGGGGAGGACGCACCTATTCCAGTAGCACAATGCTGAGAAAGGACAGGCGAAACCCTGGACCACCAACGGGAGATGGTCGATCTGGGGGAGGCTGTCAATGTGCTGCCATGGTTCCACAATACGCCAACAGCGGGGGCTACGGATACAGGGGGTGCCAGGTAGGGGGTCGCCATCACATCTGATGCTTTTATAACTATAATTTAATACTACTGCTCTATGAATACAATGTATCAATGCATTATTTGGGATTTATCTCGCCTATTGTCCTGCTGTTTCTTGAGTGTTGCCTTCATGGGGCGTTTTTTTTTTAAATCCAGATTGTTGAATGAAGCTGTTGGGGTTGCTCCAGCTACACTTTAGGTATTTGCGAAAAAACACTCCTGCAGGTGGTTTTCCGCAAATAAGCAGCATTCGCAGAAATCCCAGTATGAAGCTGGGATTTTTATTAGGAAATAGTGGGGGGAATGTCACATAGAATTAACTTTAAAGTGAATTTGTATTCATTTCACTGCTGGACGAAGAGCAGAAGAGGCTAATGCGCAGAAACCGCAGGTAGCAAAGTGGACCCGGCAAACTCTCCTGATGTTAGTTTGATTCAGGCCTTTTATTTCAAACCACAGGGAAGATTTTCCTTTTCATTTTGTCTCCTGCTGACTAGAAAAGAAGCTCTGGCTGTTTGTAGGTCTGAAAGATGGAAGGCTCGGTGAGGGCGCATGCTGTTTTTTTTCCCTTAAGCACGGCAGGTAGCCATTACGGTCATCGTACTCTTAAGCGCATTATTTCCACCTATCAGTCTTCAGCTGGCCATGGTTGGTACCTCATCCTTTTTAGGCGATAGCCTGTCTGAGATTAGCATTTATTCCTCCATTGCAGTAGATTTGAGCTCCATAACCCTGTTGCCCTTCCTCTACCCCTCCCTCCCTCGCTCTGCTCCAGTCCCTCCATCACGGCTTCTCTGTGGGACGCCATTTAATGGACTGACCCCCAGTAGAGGTTCTGTTTGACTCTTCAAGCTTGAATGAAATGAAGTTTGTCAGCATGGCAAAAGGCCTCTTTCATCAGCTCCTGGTTGGATATCAGGCTGTTTACTTTAGAAAACGATGAATCAACAGGAAGGTCGAAGAGAGCAGAAAACCATATGCATCGCTTCAAACGCTGAATAAAGCCCTACCAGCGTTATAGATTGTTGTTGCCTGGATGTTTAACTATGTTTAGATCATTGGATATTCACGGAGGACAAGGCATTTAGAAACTGTGCCAAATATGGATTTTACTAAAAAACTGTAACAAAGTCATTAAACACACATTTATATGTGTTTTTAATTGATTCATATTGTACTACAAGCTTCCTTTCATCTACTGTGCTTCCCAATAACCAAAGAAGATTGTTAGAAATAAATTAAGTTGTCCCTGCATTGTCTAGGCTATTACACCCATTCAGATCACACATTTGTGGTGTGTTTTGTATAGTTTCCAGTCATGATGGCTGATTACAGAGGAGAACAAACAAGGAGCAGTCCTTTACTGGACCTCTGTGACTAGATACCCGATAATACTTTCAATAGTTACCTTGTTGTGAGGTTTGTTTATCTGGAAAATTTGCTAACGCGGTGACCTGGGATTTTCCCCACCCTGCTTTGAAGTAAAACAAAGCTTTTGAAGAGTTGTTGATACAATGATGTCATGCTGTTGCGGGGAAGCCAGTGATGTGAGATGATTGCTGTGCTCGGTATTGTTTTGGTGACCAAGATCGGACGTGGTGAGATCTCTGCCCATCATGTACTTTGTGACCTTGAGGGCGTGGGTGGATGTTTGTGTTGACGATGATGAAAATCCCCAACCCAACCATAATCAGGGGACACCAAAGAGATGGGGAGTTTAGGGCCCTATAAAATCCATTTTATTTTGTTTTTTAATTCCGTTTTTTAGGAATATACAGGGTCCCCACGATCATGAAACTCCTGGAAAAGTTATGGAATTCGAAAAAACGATTGTACAGTCTTGAAAAGTCATGGAATAGTTTAACAGTTTTGGAAATATAGCCTATTTTATTTTAATGTTTAAAATATGTTAAAACCCAAAGATGTTAAGCGTTAGCTAAAAGTGAAAGTGCTGTATACTTAGCTGGTGTACCCTAAAAACCAAGAAATGCATACGCAAAAAAAAGTTTGGAAAAATATTTTGGAAAAGTTTTCAAAATCATTGTGAAAAAGGTATCGGAACCCTGAATATTCAGAAAACATTACTTTTTCACTCCTGTGAGGAAACAAAATCAATAATACATAATGAGTAATTTATAATTCAAAGGTATATAAGTTCTACTGACAGGTATTATTCTGACTGCTCCTTTTTAATTATCTGTGTCATGTAACGATGTATGAGAGCAGCATTAATGTCACCCATTTTCCCCTCAGGGATCAATGGTTTACTGGATCTGATCATCAACTTACTTTAAATGAATCTAATTTAAATGATCCTGATGACATCATTCCAGACCATAATGATTAAACAAGAACAAATGAACACATGGATGCATCAGTTATTTCATCACTAGGGACCAGAATAATAGACAGTATAAGAAGCTACTTTTCTCCATGAATCTTCTATAGCACTGATGAGATGTTGTTCAAAGGTGAAGCTGATGCAGCTGCTCATGTTTTCATGGAGCGCTGCAAGACTTTTGGGCGAAGCTTCACAGACAGTAAATTTTAGCCGGAACTGGTGTTTCTGTATTTTTGAGTGAGCGATGAGTTGCGTAGTTTCTTTTGGCAGTTTAGACTGTGTTTTGGGTGGTTTAGACGGTGATTTGGGTGGTTTAGACTGTGTTTTGGGTGGTTTAGACAGTGTTTTGGGTGGTTAAGACGGTGTTTTGGGTGATTTAGACGGTGTTTTGGGTGATTTAGACGGTGTTTTGGGTGGTTAAGACGGTGATTTGGGTGGTTTAGACTGTGTTTTGGGTGGTTAAGACGGTGTTTTGGGTGGTTTAGACTGTGTTTTGGGTGGTTAAGACGGTGTTTTGGGTGATTTAGACGGTGTTTTGGGTGATTTAGACTGTGTTTTGGGTGGTTTAGACTGTGTTTTGGGTGGTTTAGATGGTGTTTTTGGTGGTTTAGACTGTGTTTTGGGTGGTTTAGATGGTGTTTTGGGTGGTTAAGATGGTGTTTTGGGTGATTTAGACTGTGTTTTGGGTGGTTTAGATGGTGTTTCACATGTTTTAGAGGGTGTTAAAAGTGGCCAGGATAGGAGGGGGCGGGCGGTGCACCTAACGAATTGTCCCTGGAAACATTTCCCCATAACAAACATTCTCTGCCTCATGATGACGCCGTTTCATCCACATTCTGTCAATTTCCGCGTCCAACAGTGGATTCCATTTTCATTGGTTGATTCTGTGATTCCGTCCACTATTCCGTTAACGTGGATATAATAGGGCCCTAGGAGTTCCTCCGAGTATCAGTGTTGTTATTTCCTCACCTTTAAATGATCATAACATCACAATGGATGCACTCATGGTGAAATGCTTTGTTCAACGGCTTCTGTTTTCCTTCTGGAGAAACATGCACGACATGATGATGTTTCCTGAAATCCATCGCCAGAGTCTGTAAATGTCATCCTCAGACTGATTGGACCACCCAGGCTTTCACCATTTGAAGCCATGCGGTTCCCATTGAAGAAGTTTCAGGGTCGGACCCCAGAGGTCGTTTCCCCCAGATCTATGGCTGGGGGTCGGCCTCCTCCCGCAAATTACAGCGTTTGAAAAGAAGCTGTGCGTGCTCGACAGAAGAGAAAAAAAAGAGGAAAATGTCATTCCAAACAGTTAGCTGGCATTCCTCCCAACAGCAAACCAAAGGGGAAACCAATCATCTGACGACAATCGTACGGCGGATACTTCACCATTCACTCAGACCCAGGGCTGGAAGTGCCTATTATGTCCAAGTGACGACTGGGGAGCGGTTTGTGCTAAATTAATTGCCCGTCAGTTGTCAGAGGAAACTGGCACTATGGGGCTGTCTCTCTGCAGAGCTGACAGCCAAGGACAAAGCATCCAATTTCTTTCCCACTTCCCTAAAGGGACGTTTATTAGAAAGAGACGTGGACAACAGATAGTCTGCCGCAGTGATGTGGTCAGGATGTAAACACACAGACATGATGAGGTTTGATCAAATCTAGAGCTTTTTAGTATTCTCCCCCCACATGCTGGTGTAGAGTTGTCATCTGGGCTGAAAGATTCAACCCAAAGTCCAGCAAATGAAAGAACAGAAAAGAATAGAAAAGCCCACAAAGAGGGAGCGAAGCCGGCCCCGGTGTCTGTACCTTGGGGCAAGCGTCTCGGCAAGCAGCTGAGGCCCAGCAAGTTGTTAACAGTGATTTCCAATAGAGTCGTACATCACACACACACGTACACACACACCAATCTCAATCTTCCCCTGCGTCTCCTTCCCCCATTGTTCCTGTTTTCCTCTGAAGAGCTCAAAGAGAATCTACATTAACTTTTGAATCCCGACTGGTCAAAGCAAAGCTAAAACCACCTTTAAAGCCAAACAAATCAAATTAAATTTCCCATTATCATTTCTTTTTTTTTTTTTAACAAATCAATCCCTTGTTTTAATTCCAGTGAAATTGAGTCAATTTATCTACACCCAGCTGTAATACCAACCTCTTTGTTCCACTCTTATTGGTTCGGAAACGAGCAGGAATAGGATGATCCTGAGATAACGACGGCTCGCCTTTCTTCCTGTGATGAGAACCAATGTGTGAGGATGACACGGTCTAAAGACGAAGCGCCGGCGTCCATCGACCAATTTAGACCAAAGAGTTAAAGGTCCGACATCGCTTGGAACTGAATCACGTTCTTTAAGTCAATGTGTAAAACTTGGAATATCAATCGTGGCTGAAGGCAGATGTCTGGACTTTAAGGAGTGGCTGCACATCTGCAGGAGAAATATCATTTAATTTGGTCAATATTTATCTCAAAGTGAGGATTTAGTACTGGAAAGAACCTAAACCCCACCCATTTTACATGGTTGATTCAGGAAGTAATGATTTACATACATTTCCTGCTCTTCATTATGATAATTACTGCAGAAAATTTTAATATTCCACTCAGCAACTCAACATATGTTAGAAAATAATGATGTGATACGTCTACATATGACTTACCTCTGGTGTGAATGTAATATGTTACAAGATGGGGACATTAGCTATCCTACGCTTTAGTTTGGTTAAATACATCCTATAAAAAAAAGCTTCACCTCAGTTTCTTTGTATTTATTCACTTGTTAACTGTAGACAATGCTAACAGAGTTAGCCTATGATGGCTATGTTTCTGCAGCCCCTGGCCAGCTGTTAAGTTTCTCCCCAAAATGTATCTACTTAGTCTCACTCCAAGTTATGTAATACCTGCGTTTGTTTACAATGCAAAACAGTCATTTCTAGAGGTGTCCCGATCCGATATTGATATCAGATATCGGTCCGATATCAGCCAGAAAACGAAGATTGGATTTTATTGGCCTGCATCTAAAATCACAGATATAAGCTCTCCGATAAAATGTTCCGCTCTAGCACTTCTATCCATAGGTTACTGTGGTTCACACGCTAACAAAGTAACTTATTGTTGCTGACTATTGTTCTCTGTTTGAATAACATCACATGATCAAGCCTTTTTTAACTTTCCGCACTACAAAATATGTCATAAAAGTATGTATGATTTGTGCTGATATCGTATCGGATCAATATCGGTACCGGCTGATACGCAAGGCTGCAATATCGGTATCATATCGGAAATTAAAAAGTTGTATCGGGACATCCCTAGTCATTTTAGAAAAATGGCTCTGAACGTAGCTACGTTTAATCTGCCTCGTCTTTTGCGAGAACAAAAAACATGGAGCCAATTGTTCTTTATTGAGAAGCTTGGATAAGTTGTTTCTTTAGCTTTGTTATGATAACATTCACTTCATGTATATGATCTGTAGTTTTTTCATTTTGACGTACATTCTTTCTGCTTTCTAGGCCAAATTGTAGGAACGCTTCATTTTTCTTGTTGCTACACTGACAGCTGTTTAAACTGTTTGGACCAGTTATTATTTGTATTATCATTATTATTATTATTATATTATTTTAGGTTTTAATATATTCCTACACCTGGGTTAGCTTAGCATGTAGCGACCAGTCCCACATGTTTATTCACTTTTTTTACCACGACTCAGTACGTGGCAGCTGGGCCTCGTTTTCTGCGTGTGTATAAATATTATTATTAGTGTTGTTTTCATTTATTATTATTATTATTATTATTATTGTTTCTTTAATTTTCTTTTATATGCCACTCTTTGCCTTTCTAATTACCCCTCGGGGTAAATAAAGTTTTTTCTGATTCTGATGTTTGGGTTAGCTTAGCATGTTGTAACTAGTCCCACGTGTTTTGGTTAGCTTAGCATGTAGCGACCAGTCCCACGTGTTTGGGTTAGCTTAGCATGTAGCGACCAGTCCCACATGTTTGGGTTAGCTTAGTTAGTTTTAATTATCGCGTACTATTTGGTTTACCAGTTGATTGAGTGGTGCGGCTAACGTTCTGCTAACCATTGGTTTTAATTAAGGCGTGCTTTTCTGCATTGATTCATGGTTTCTGTGTCTGCCATTGTTGTGTTTGCGTGTGCGCTCACACTTTAAGCGTGTTAGCTTGTTAGCATGTGTGCAGACCTGCTCGCTCTGCCCTTTTTTCCCAGCACAGCTGCAATCAGACTGGATTGATGTGAAACTCGAGCCGTCACTTTAAAGGGCGAGAGGCCTGGACAGACGTGGTCCTGCTCGTGTACCAGATGGAGCTTTATGATGAAAAGAGCATAATCCCCCGTCCAGGCGTCAGTTCTTCCATCGCTAACGCACTACAAAGTCATTCACTGCATTTCATTGGGAGAAATGATCTGTTTTTTTTAAACTGTTTTCATGTTTCTATCCTTCTCCTTTTTATACTTTTATCCCTATCTTCATATCTTCCTCATCTACCCCCACCCTCACCCTCTTTTTTTTTCCTCTTTTGAAGACTTGCAAATGTGGCATTAGCTAATATTCACAGAGCCAAGCAAGCGATCCCTACTGATTGAGCTACAGTGTGTGCATAGGAAATGAGCTTCTGCAGAGCTCGTGACAGTGATTGGTATTCAATATACATGTCACTGCAGGACGCGCTGCTTTGGACTTACTATTACTCCACTTTTCTCCTCCCTTTCTCGTTCCTACGTCTATTTCTTCATCGTTTCTCCTCCTCCTCCTCTAATTTCGACCTTTGGAAAAAGCCTTTCACTGCCACTGTCACTTTTAACAAAGACGGGAGATTTTTGACACAGGGGTAATTAATAGGCTGAGCCCGGCTTGTTCTCTAAATGTCAATGTGAGGGTTTTTCATGCTCTGCACTGGGGAAAGAGTTGAAGTGTGTTTAAAAAGAAGATTTCATAGCAGGCCTGGTCTTTTCTTTTCTCCCCCCCCCCCCCCCCCTGACTACTGCACTGTAAGCTTTACTGTACATAGTAACATGAAATGTAGGTTTCCTTTCCCCTGTGCATTAAACACACACACACACACACACGCCCTCTACTCTCATTATACCAGTTGTAAATATAATCATCAAACGTAATAATTGCTATTCACATGGCACACTTCTGCAGATTCACTGGAGTTGTAACGGCTCATTTCAAGGGTTCGGCCTGGGCGTAAACTCCAGTGTTCAGCCTCTCACACACTAACACACACACTCCAAAGGTTTTGCTATGATTGCCGGGGGAACCCATGGTTTCTTTCTGTCCTCGACTTACATCACGCTTGCACAATATGTCAGCGGTCTGACCAGCGTTTACATGAGTTCTAGGCTGTAGTAGCAATAGCATGACTTCAGGATAGGTTTGCTGTTATAGCTTCTCTTGGACGCTGTAGCTTTAAGGAGTTTATAATCCACTTTCAGGAAGAGAGGAAACACACGCCAGACATAAAACATCATTTTGTTCTTAAAAACCAGCTGTTCTAGTTCCATCTGCAATAAAACCTTTAGTTTATGAACAACATGTATTTTTTTTAACCAGGATATTTTTTTCCCAACACTGTCCTGCTACTAAATCAATACTAACATGATTCAGTGATGACATGTCTATAATATTAAAGAAGATATGTATAAATGTGCAACAGGGAAGAGTTATTTATGTACTAGTTATTAGTTATATCAGCTTGAAGACGACTACTATTTAGGTGTCGGATGTCAGAGAAAATGATTGCTATGTTTCAGGGATAAAGATAAATTTGCAGACAGTAAATGTGATTCTTCTTCTGAGACTAGGAAAAATGTAGCGAGAAATCCACATGTTATGTTAGCTTAGCATGTAAGCACCAGCCCTACATGCTTAGATTAGCTTGACATGTAGTGACGAGTCCCTCATGTTTGGGTTAGCTTAGCATTTAGCAACCAGTCCCATATGTTTGGGTTGGCATAGCATGTAGCGACCAGTGCCACATGTTTGGTTTAGCTTAGCATGTAGCAACCAGTCCCATATGTTTGGGTTAGCTTAGCATGTAGCGACCAGTCCCAAATGTTTGGGTTAGCTTAGCATGTAGCAACCAGTCCCAAATGTTTGGGTCATCTTAGCATGTAGCGACCAGTGCCATATGTTTGGGTTAGCTTAGCATATAGCAACCAGTCCAAAATGTTTGGGCTAGCTTAGCATGTAGTGACCAGTCTCAAATGTTTGGGCTAGCTTAGCATGTAGTGACTAGTCCCAAATGTTTGGGTTATCTTAGCATGTAGCGACCAGTGCCATATGTTTGGGTTAGCTTAGCATATAGCGACCAGTCCAAAATGTTTGGGCTAGCTTAGCATGTAGTGACCAGTCTCAAATGTTTGGGCTAGCTTAGCATGTAGTGACTAGTCCCACATTATTGGGGGAGCTTACCATGTAGCGACCAGTCCCACATGTTTGGGTTAGCTTAGCACATAGCTGCGCTAGCTCAGCAGGACCAAAGGGTAAATGGGGTGTGGCTATATTAGGAGTGTTGACCAATCAAATCAGATTACAATTGCTATTGACTAAAAATGATTAGACCAGAAAAATATATATTTTTAACAGTGTCCTGCTACTAAATCAACACTAACATGAGTTATTAGTGTTAATGCTCTGACAGTTGACTTTCAAAACTTGTGAGGAGATCAACGTAAACTTCCTGAAAAAAAGTTGTCTGAATAAATGAAACCTTAACATATACTGTAGGACTATCCGTGGTCAATACACAGGAATAATAAGACATTTAAAGGACACTGTGAAAAGAGATGTCGTTATAGGGTCAAATGTCTTAAATTAGGGCAACATACAGAATGCTTATTTAGTCAAATCTGGGATGTATTACTTAAAATAAGCAAACATTATCTTCCAACAGAACAGGAACATTTGGTTTACCAAAATGTTTTCAAAATAGTTGAAAAAGATATTGAGGTAAAATAGTCAAATAAGCATAAATTGTCTTTATTTTAGATGTATCATCTTATTAAGACTTGTGTACAATCACGTTTCAATAAAATCAATCTGTGTTCCTGTTGTTCTCCAGCAGTGTGATGTGCATCAGGTTGGATTATGAAGAATATCAGGAAAACAAACCAAAACAAAAACGTCCTCAACGTATATAAAGAGAAACTTAAGGCATCCATCCATAAGCTGATGTGTGTGATATTAACATGGTGCTCTGCTGAATGTAGGGATCACAGTAGAGTCAATATTTCTCTCCTCTCGCTGAAATCTAAAAGCCAATCTGTTGGTTCCAGGTTGGTTTTTTTTTTTGGCCCAGGTCCAGATGTGGGAGGGGGAGTGTAAACAGTTTACTGGTGACGGCCGAGGGCTCCAGCTGGAGCAATGGAACCAGCCTGGACCCAATGGGAAACTGACCCCATGCTCCTGGCTGCTGGGAACGACTGCTAGCGTCAGTTAGCACAACGATAGTTTAGAACACAAATAGGCAACTGGCGGCCCGGGGGCCAGGTTTGGCCTTCGGTCTAATTTTATGCAGCCCCCCAAAGAAAATGTACAAAATGAGAGAAAAGTACACAAAACAAGAGCAAGAATATTTTAAAAAACACAAAGAATTACAACATTGCAGGAAAATACAGGAAAAGACAAGAGAAATTACTACATAAATGACCAAAAACAACAACAGAAAAATTTACAAAATTACAGAAAATTACAACAAAAGTACACCAAAAGATTAGAAAAACACAAAAAATGACTGCAAACCCACAGTACTAACAAACAAGCACGATATTTGACTGTAAATATATGGTGGTCCTGTACGAACCTCTCTGATCTGAACAAGACGTTGGGAGAATTTCCAGCTAGAAAGATGCTTTTGTTCGTGGCATAGCTGTGCTGCGTCAGTCATCAGGGCAGTACTCTAAATGGGCGGGGCATGTTACAAGGTGAAGTTGCAAGATGGCAGCGCTCGTGAGCGTCGTATTTTGGTTTCAAGAACGTTGAGTGGGAACAGCTACAGTACACGCCTACTGCTTAAAACCCCTTATACTACTTTGTTTGTTTTTGGCTACTCTAATTTGCAACTTTTAACCAATTTCTGTGGTTTTTAAAAACCCATTTCCTAATCTCGCAGCAGAGTATGGACCTTGGTCCATTTTCAATATTACACCATCCTTACCTGGTTGGTCTGCGTCCTCACGTCGTCAGTCGCTTAGATTTTTTTGTCTGTAACCTTTTGTTTTATTTTAATGGATCTTCAATTGACAAAATGTCAAAAAATACTGGGTTTCAGATATTTTTGATTTAATGTTATTGAGGAATTCAAAAATTGAAGATAAATACTGTGTAGTGTCCCTGGGATTCAGTGGCTGCTGGTGCTGAGCGTGCACACACTCATCAACGTGCGTGTCTAAAAACCACCTGGAGTCACGTGACCAAGACGTGTCTTCCTCTGTTGTCTGGGAACGAACACTGCTGCTGTCGCTCCAAAACCTCAGCACAGGAAAATGAGGTGGTGGCTACAAAGGGCTTTGAGGAAGTAGACACATATCTCCAAGGACACATACCACCCAGCAGATCAAAGGAGCCAGAGGACGCCTTTGATGGGGAAACCACACTGGCTTTCAAAGCATTGTAGTCCCTGTATCTCTGCAGCCCACCAAGGCCTGAGATAGAAATTCTAATATGCCCGTCTGTCACTTAATTGAAGCCCCATTCTGTCCCTGGGGGGACGCCATCTTTGTCCTGCTGCGTGGTCGCCGCTAATTATAATAACGCCTCCGTGACGTTTATATTTATTGTCGTGTGTTGATGTCACGCGTCTTTTGTCTTAGGAGAGGACACTGATGTTTGACAGTGAACACATCACAGCTAAAGCACACGCACACACACACACACACACACCCACACACACACACACACACAGTTGTATCACATCAGCCCACCTTTAGGGAAGTCGTGTGTTTGCTTGTCAGACGTTGTTGCATTTGATCAGGGAAGAAGGAGTGTGCACGACAACAGGACTAGTGTTCAAGGGCGGCACAAGGACGAGCAGGAGGGATTGTTTAAGGTATCGCGTGATTTACAGGAGAAAGTAGGAAAGTCCCTTTAGCGCACATTCAAAGAACCGTTCCTGTAAATCCACAGAAACACCATCAGCAAAACAATCCATAACTGTAATAAATAAGATGAGAAGAATACAAATTACACCATAGAAAACTACATTGAATTCGTGTGTGTGTGTGTGTGTGTGTGTGTGTGTGTGTGTGTGTGCGTGTGTGTGTGTGTGTGTGTGTGTGTTTGTGTGTGTGCAATATCACTACAGCATATTGTAGGCACATGATTGACAGCTGCATCTGCTCAGGACAAAAACAAACCTGACGTAAAACATCAAAAATATTTATATCCCATGTTTCTACGAAAAGATGAGAAAAGTGTTGTGAATTACTTGACATGATCTCAACCTAAGAAGCAAATTTAATAAATAAAAACAGTGGCCTGCTTAAACTGAAAGACTGTTTTAAAGCCCGTACTTCCTTATTTTCCATTTTTGTGCATTTTTATTGTTTTGTATGTTTTGCTGTCGTTTTATGTATTTATGTTTATTTGTGTGTTTTTTTGTTGTCATTTTGCACATTTACAAAACAATTTTTTGTGTATTGGAATCATTTTGTGCATATTTTGAGTATTCTGTGTGTTTTTGTTGTTGTGTATTTATAGCACCATTTTGTATTTATTTTTGGTAGTATTTTTCAATATATTTCCCTGTTTTTTTGTTGTTTTTGTGTTTCCTCTGTAATTTTGTGTTTTTGTCATGTTGTGCATGTACAGAGCCATTTTGTATATTTTTTGGTAGTCATTTTGTATATTTTCCTCCATTTTTGTTGTTTTTGTGTTTCCTTTGTAATTCTGTGTGTTTTTGGACTCATTTTGTACATATTCTTACAATTTTAGTGCATCTTTGTTGTTGTTGTTTTGTGTGTTTTCCATCGTTCAATGTATTTATGTTTATTTGTGTGTTTATGGAGTAATTTTGTATATATTTCTCATTTTAGTTTTGTATATTTTCCTTTATTTTTTGTTTCCACTGTAATTTACATTAACATTACATTTATATTCAGTTTTTGTCTTGTTTTTCTCAGGTCAAAAAGTATAAATGAGTAAAACTATGATGAAATGCATTAGTTAACTAGTTAACGCACTGTTTTAAAGAGACCACCCTGATGTTGCATGTGTTGATCCTTTATGATTTACTTTGACCCAGATGACCTGTTGGATTATTGAACGGCTGTGTGTGTGCTGTCTTTCATAAGCGTAGGAGGTATTTACATATGTTGCATATGTTCTGTGAACACCACGATCTAATGAATTCCACTTTTTTACATTCCTTAAAATGTAATGTGGTTTATTTATGCAGCTGGACCGTCCAAATCAAAGCATGTTATTCATAGGAACCATGAGTGCACGAGGAGAAAAGGTTGAGCATGTGCAAGGTCGAGCTTAAAGGTCACCATCAGTGAGTGAATGTATAACAGGCCGATGAATTACTAATCTGTGGACACCTCATTACATATGCAGTGTAATAATAACTTATTATTGGTGCATTTTGCTGCATATTAAATACATTTTAAATACAGACAGGGAAACAGAAGGTTTTTATTCCAAGTCCCTGAAATGCAAAACAACAGCACTTTTTATTGCCTTATTTTTGCTGCTTTTAATGCATTTTTGCTACATTTCTCCCATTTCTGCCACTTCATCACATTTCAATGTGATAGATGGATGGATGGTTGTTTGGAAGGTTGGATGGATGGTTGGATGGATGGTTGTTTGGAAGGTTGGATGGAAAGATGGATGGTATGGTGGCTGGATAGAAGGACATTGTGATGGATGAGTAGCTGGATGGATGTTTGGTTGGATGGTTGGATGGATGATCTGGTGAAGGAATGGACGGACATTGGGATTGATCAATGGTCGGATGGATGGTTGGATAGACATTGAATGACACTCCCTCTCTGGTTATTAATGGTGCTTTTTGCTACATAATAAATAAATATTAAATACACAATGAATACAAAATAAATAAATGTTAAATACATAATAAATACATATTAAATACATAATAAATACATATAAAATACATAATAAATACATATAAAATATGTAATAAGTAAATGTGAAATATATATTAAATACGTAATAAATAAATGTTAAATACATAATGAATACAAAATAAATAAATGTTAAATACATAATGAATACAAAATAAATAAATGTTAAATACATAATGAATACAAAATAAATAAATGTTAAATACCTAATAAATACATATTAAATACATAATAAATACATATAAAATATGTAATAAGTAAATGTGAAATACATATTAAATACGTAATAAATAAATGTTAAATACATATTGAATACGTTAAATAAATTATAAATACATATCAAATACATAATAAATAAATGTTAAATACATAATAAATACATATTAAATACATAATAAATACATATTAAATATGTAATAAGTAAATGTGAAATATATATTAAATACGTAATAAATAAATGTTAAATACATAATGAATACAAAATAAATAAATGTTAAATACATAATGAATACAAAATAAATAAATGTTAAATACATAATGAATACAAAATAAATAAATGTTAAATACCTAATAAATACATATTAAATACATAATAAATACATATAAAATATGTAATAAGTAAATGTGAAATACATATTAAATACGTAATAAATAAATGTTAAATACATAATAAATACATATTGAATACGTTAAATAAATTATAAATACATATCAAATACATAATAAATAAATGTTAAATACATAATAAATACATATTAAATACATAATAAATACATGTAAATACAAGCCTCCAGTCCAGGAAACAGAAGGTTTTTACCGTTGCCTCTCCCACGCAATCATTAAAGCCCCTCCCCCTGCTGGATTTCCCCCCTCTGATTGGATCAAAGCTTTGACCTGTGTTGCTAGGCGACCTTACCTGATCCTAGCAGGTCTTCAGAGGACGGACTTTTGTCGGGGCTCCTGGGAATCACCTGCAGACGTCTGTCACATGGAGCTTTAGTGTGTTTGATGTCACCTCTGTAGAGATCTGACGTCCTCTCTGTTTCACCTGCTACCATCAAATGTTCCTCGCTTTACCTCCAGGGGCCGTTTCTCTCTCTCTGTTTCAGGGTAAGAAGCCAGGCGTCCTCGTCCAGCTGTGGGATGGAGCTGTCAACAAAGGGTCCGGGGTCCACACAGGGCCGAGGGCCTTCAGGTGGACTGTCACGGATGGTGACGGGGAACAGGAAGAGGAGGATCTACCATCAACAGTGAGAGAAACCAAAAGATGTTCAGTGTGTGAAGTGTTTCTTTTCCATTTGTTCATCAGCAAACCTTAAAGGAACTCATTAAATGATGGTTGGATGTGTTTAAGATACTCAGTACTTTAGACCAGGGGTTCTCAACCTGGTGTTAGGACCCCATTTGGGACGGGGTCACAAGATGCCCTCAAGAGCCCATTTTTGCTTATTTTTATCCTTTTTCTGTAACTACACCAAACATTCCATATTTTAACCTATTTTCATCACTTTTTCTTGCCATATTTTTGCTACATTATTCCCATTTCTGACACTTCTCCATCATATTTCAATGCCTTTTCTGCACTTATAAACCCTCTCCACCACTTTTCCACCTAATGTCACATATGTTGACCCATTATTGTCATTTTTAACCTCTTTTCACTACTTTTCAAGCTTATTTTTGCCAATTTAACCACATCAACCATTTGTCATGCCCATTATTTGCCATTTTAAACTAATTGTTCTAATATTGACACTTTTAACCCTTTTTACCACTTTTTGTGTCCATTTTTGTCCACTCTAATTTGCAACTTTTAACCAACTTCTGTGGTTTTTAAAATCGCATTTCACCACCTTTTCCGCCATATTTGATCTTTTTTAACCCATTTTATTTCTGATTAAAATAAGGATTTACATCTTTAAGATGACTATATGTAGTAATAATAATATTAATACATTTCCTATTCAGATGAATAAATAAATGTGGTTATCACAGATTCATAGAACAATGGACCATCATTTTGCTGACTTTATGGATGGCCCCCAAAAATCTCTCCCCTTTATTCCCCCTTATAGATGGTCCTGTGTCCACATGACTGTTCTTCAATGTTCATGTCTGTGTTCAGACAGTGGGGGTCCTTCAGCTATAGTGGGGGTCCCCGCTTTCTGGAACGTTTATTTTGGGGGTTGCAGGCTAAAATGGTTGAGAACCACTGCTTTAGACTGCGAGAACCTACTTCCTGCCAGCTCCTCCACTTTTGTCTTTCACTTCCCACTCACTGTCCCTGGTTTGATTTCATAGTGATTTGTAATATTGATTCAGAGCTTTTAGCCTTTCCATGAACCGTTTTAATTAGTCTAACCGCCCTCATCAATGACTGCTCGCTCGTCTTATCCTGTGACCTCAGCCTCCCACAGAACAACCGCTCCTCATGGACAAGGACACAAATATTTTTAGAATGTCAATGACAGCGACAGATGGATGGAGGATGGACAAACGGATGGATGCATACATTTAATTTAATTCATTTTATTTAAAAGGACAGCATTCACTAACATTTATTTATTTACCGTATTTATTTTGTCAAATTAGTGTGTTAGATTTAGAAGAAAGCTAATTTCTTTGGATGGATGGATGGATGGATGGATGGATGGATGGATGATGACAGATAGAAGGAATGATAGATGCATTTGGTCATTGAGTCTGTCACCTGATGGATGGTTGAATAAAGGGATGGTGGCTGGATAGATGGACATTGTGAACGGTTGGATGTTAACAAACAGTCACTGACACTCTCTTTGGGTGTTTTTGTTGGATGGTTGGTTGGTTGGAAAGTTTGATAGTTGGATGTTTTGTTGGACATTGGCAAACAGTCACTGACTCCCTCTCTGCGTGTTTGGTTGGATGAATGGTTGGTTGGACAGTTTGATGGTTGGTTGATTGGTTGGATGGTTACAAACACTAAGGCACTGACACTTCCTTATTGGGTATTTGGTTGAACATTTTGATGGTTCCATGGTTAGACAGTTTGATATTTGGTTGGACAGTTTGAGGGTTGGTTGGATGTTTGACACCCAGTCACTGACACTCCCTCTGTGGGTGTTTGGTTGGATGGTTGGTTTGTTAGATGGTCTGATGTGTGGTTGGTTGGATGGATATTTGGTTGAACGGTTACAAACACTCAGTCACTGCCTCTCTCTCTCTCTGGGTGTTTGGTTGGATCCTTGGATAGTTTGATGGTTGGCTGGTTGGTTGGATGGTTACAAACACAATCACTGCTTCTCCCTCTGGGTGTTTGGTTGGATGGTTGGACAGTTTGAGGGTTGGTTTGTTGTTTGGTTGGACATTGACAAACACCCAGTCACTGCCTTTCCCTCTCTGGGTGTTTGGTGGGATGGTTGGTTAGTTTGGTAGCTTGGACAGTTGGATGGTTGGTTGGTTTTTTGGTTGGATGTTTGGTTGCTTGGACATTGACAGTCACTGCCTTTCTCCCTCAGGGTGTTAACTAGGAGTCAGTTTGGAGGAAACTTGGGCATCAGCAGCTCCTAATATCATGATCAGATTATCAGAGCAGTAGAATAGTATTGATTAGTCCTTCAGTGATAAACAGCCTCACAGGAGCTTTCAGACAGATAAGAAACACACACACACAGGCTTTTCTCTGACCTTTCTGCTTAGTGGTTAAATGTGGATTTATTTTTCAACGGGTCATCTGGGGGTGTGGCTTAGCGATGAGCAGGGTACCTATACATGCTTTAATTTATTGGTTACTTTAGTTGAAAGTTACAAATAGAGCGGACAAAAACGGACAGAAAAAGTGGAAAAAAGGGTTCAAAGTTTCAATATTGACATAAAAGTTGGAGAAATGAGGCAGCTGGGAGAATTAAATTGGCAAATATAAGCATAAATTATGGGTCAATATACTGTATGTGACATTAGGTGCAAAAGTGGTGGAAAGAGGTTTATAAGTGCCGAAAATGTCTTGAAAGTGAAAAAAATGTGCAGAATAGGCATTGAAATTTGATGTAGAAGTGTCAGAAATGGGAGAAATGTATCAAAAATGCATTAAAAGGAGGAAGAATATGTCAAGAAAAAGTGATGGAAATAGGTTAAAATATGGAAAGTTTGGTGTAGTTGCAGAAAAATGGTAAAAAATAGGCAAAAATGAGGGCATCTAGTGACCCCCTCCCAGTGTCTCGCAATCCCAAATGGGGTCTTGACCCTTAGGTTGAGAACCCTAGGAGGCTACGCTAGCTGGGTTCTTCTTCATCAGTTTGAAAAGGTGTGAGTTCAGATAGAAGCTCCTTTTCTGCAAGTCGTCCACTTCCTGTGACAGAGCAGAGCTAAAGCTAAAGCTAGCCATGCTAACAGCAGATACAGTATGTGTATAGAGGCATTAGTAGAGGTGATACACACAGTTCATCACTATCACTACAGTTTGTGCCTGGGCAGGAAATAAGTCTGTGATTCAGGCTGATAGCGGGGAAAAGCCTCCAGTCCATTCCACCTGATAAGCATCCTGATGATTCCCTGCCTCCCTAATGCTAACATTCACTTTAAATCCTCATCATTTCTCATATTTCAAACAAACTGGTTTTTTTCAGGAAAACACATTCCACAGTTTAGCGGATTTAGCAGATTTCCCTCCTCGTGGTGGAGAAGCGTCGCTCCAGCAGCAGCATTTATAAAGTGCTGACGCCACAAAACAAACTGCATTCAAGGAATGAGAAATGAATGTGTAAACGGCTTATAGAGAACCAGAGATAACTCATCATCCACTGACAAATATTTGACTCCATTTTTCTGCATCGCCAAAAAAATACAGTTAAAATCTAACAAAAGATGCGTTTTTAAGAATAACTAAACCCCAAAAAGTGTTTTATTTCTGCTAAAAGCTAATTTATTTGGTAAGAAGTAGCGCTGTTGATTTATTTTTGTCCAACTTTTAACAATTTGGTGCATTTTGTTCTAAATGTGAGAGTGACTGCCCTCTATAGGCTGAAACCTGACTATACAATCACATTTTTTATTGGCTGAGAATGGTAAATGGTAAATGGACTTGATTTTATATAGCGCTTTATCACCACTGAAACAGTCTCAAAGCACTTTACATATCAGCTCATTCACACTCTCACATTCACACACCAGTGGGACAGGACTGCCATGCAAGGCACTAGTCGACCACTGGGAGCAACTTAGGGTTCAGTGTCTTGCCCAAGGACACTTCGACACATAGTCAGGTACTGGGATCGAACCCCCAACCTCTCGATCAGAAGACGACCCACTACCACCTGAGCCACGGTTGCCCAGAATGGCTTTTTACCTCACTGTTAGCCCCGCCCCTTTTCATAAAAACTATCACCTACGCTGCAATCTGTTTGAGTTTGGATTGAGAGAATTGTAGCATAGCATAGCATAGCATAGCATAGCATAGCATAGCATAGCATAGCATAGCATAGCATAGCATAGCTTGTTACCAGGGGTTGGCAACCTTTGTGACTAAAAGCACTGCTTTCAGAAACACATTATAAACATATTGAAATGGGAAGAGACGCCAAAAACTAAGACTAAGGTGCAACTGTATCTGTTCTATCATAGAAAACAGCCATAACCAAGGCTTAATTTATAAATCATCAGGTCCAGGAACACAGGCCGCGTGTTGTTCCCGCAGTAAGAGGAAGACAACGGAATAAAACAGTTTTTAAAGGGCCTTTTGCTAACTAAATGAGCCAATAATATCACATGAACGCAAACAACTAGTTTATCATTTTACCTGTTGTTAGAGCTACTGTCTTTACCAGAGAACAACTGTTTATTCCTGGTTATTGTTTTTCCGGAGTTTTACTTACTTTTTACTTCATTAGATTCATATCTCCCTTTCGCTCCGTGGTCTACACTGAAACCGTAGCGCTCGCTCGCACGCACACACACACACACCAGTCGCGTTCTGAACGCATCTTATACAAACTTTGTGTAAACAAACAGAGCAAGCCGTGGAAACAAACTAGTGCCGGCATTTAGGAATCGAAAAAAAGAATCAAAATGCAAACATCATCGTAACGGTCCTGGAACCGGATGTTAGGAACCGCTTCCTAGTTGGAACCGGTTTTCGGTGCCCAAGCCTACGTGTGCTTACCTTTTATTTGTCCAAAAGAGGAGAACTTTGTATTTTCGCAACTTTTATCCCTGCCTTTTTTTTCATAAACCTAGAGCAGCAGCTCATTTTGGCTTTGAACTGAGATAGTTCTGGATAGTTCTCCTGTGTTCTGTCTGTTGGAGGCAGGTTCTTCTGCACTAGAATCATCGCTACGGGTGCTGCTACTTGCTACGCTAACTGTAGCAGTGCTGCTGAGCTTCACTTATCAGCTTTAAAAACTCTTTAAATCAACTGCCCTTTTGTTTTTTAGTCATTTTCTACCGTCTTCCAAGCTGACAAGACACAATTTATGCGGAAAATCAATTTTAGAGCGTGGGGGCGTGGCCTGACTTTCCCCTCTCTTCCTTGCTCATGCTCAGTTTTTACAATCAGTTTTGTGTTTACAATTTCCAGTGACTTCAACTCAATAAAAGACTCAGCTGTTCAATTAAAAATGTAATCAAAACACCTACAAGCAAATGAGATGCTGGAAAAAATAACATGTAAACAAATATACTGTATGGACAAACAGCTACACATTTAAAGTTGTTGTGTAAAGAAATAAACACTTGAATCATTCAAACTAAAACCAAGTGTAGGCTGAGAGACGTCACAGTAACAGATGACTACTCGGGATGGGCGATATTGACTAAATAAATGATCCCGATAATTTCTGGTATTATCACGATAACCATAAATAAAAACTATAAATAAAAAAATACGACTTAGTGTAAACAGGTTCCTTACAAACACAAATACTGTAAATCTGAATACATCAACACTAGACACATTTAAAAAGAGTTCATGAGCTGATATTTTATGGAATATATTAGTGCACGTGGATCACTCTGTTAGTGTTATTGTATGTGATTCATTTATTTCTTCACTTAAAAAAAAAAAGCACCAATAACTGCATCTGTGTTTTTACTGCTGATGAATCTTGTTTCATTTATCTTATGAGTTACATAAAGTTATGATTGATAAATAACTGCTTTCTTATAATTAAACCAGATCAAGCTGATGATTTAATCATTCACTATATTTATGTGTAATAATCTCAATAGTTACATTAGTTTAATGGGACCAGCTTTGTCTGTGAACACGTGAAATATAATTAAAAAACATTGAATAGTGACATTATTATTTATGCTAACATTTATTTCACACAATGTGTGACATGTTGAGTTTTTATTCTTCCATACAAGTGTTAAATCTGACTATAAACAAATCTGTGGCTCTCTGTGGTTTTATGACAGTAAGACGTGTTATTTTAATCTTTTTACTTGGTCTATTCCTTATATGGAGTGGTTAGCGTTAGCCCAGTCTGTGTGTCGGTAGGTTAGCTTAGCATAGTTTGCTTTAGTTGAGTTTCCAGTTCATTATCGTTGCTACAGGTTCATCTCTGTCACCGTGTTTGTGGAACTTTGGGTGGATCTGACGGAGGAACATGCATCGGTTCCCTTTGTTGGATGGTTGTCTGGTTTTTACCAAGTAGTGGTTCATGATGTATCACAGCATGGCAGCTTCAGGTAGCTGAGACGAGCACCTCACACACACAGACGGCGGTGGCAATGCACACCGTGGAGGCTCCACAGCAGAGCTTACGTAAACAGCGTTCCACTTCAGAGAAGAATAAGTTGTTGACAACAAACAGGGGCAGTTTTGGTCCGTGGAACAAGGTTTTCTGGGGAATTCTTGGCTAAATTGAGGGACAAATGGCCAGTGGCCCTCAGTAATTAGGATTTTATTGTTTATTGTTTTATCGTGGGATGACATGTTACCGGTGAGAACGTTTTTTGACGATAAATCATAGACGATAAAATATTGCACATTCCTAATGACTAACACACACCTTCCACTCCTGACTTTTCGCCTCCAAAGATCATGTGACCATGGTGTGTGTTTCGCTGCCAGGTTACACCAACGCCACCGCCTACGCCATCTCCTCCCAACTCCTCCTCTTCCTCCTCTTCCTTTAATCACCACGGTTACTTATTAATTATTGTGAGCTGTGTTTGTTTTCTTCTTCTGCCGATCAGAGATAGCACTAAATCACATTAATGTGACTGTCATGGATTATGTGCACTCGCAATACGTGTCGTTGATGGAAAAAAGGAGAAAAAAAGATCAAAGGTGTTCCTACAATTACCTCTAAGTGGATATGGGAGGTGGAAATATTTGTGAATCTGTGTGCGCGTCCCACGCAAGTGTTACTGGAAAAGCCGATTTAAAAAAAACATGTTGGCTTTGTTGACGTTTCCGTAAAATCCACCATTGAGCTCATGTGCTGTCTGTGTCCTGTTTGGATGATAGAGATAAAAAATAACACTAGTTACCAGACGGGGACAGTCCATCCACCCAAAGTGGGTCGGTCTGGTCCGCTGGAGGCAGATATGGCAACAGGTGGCCAAAAATGGCCCAAAAGTGGCAAGAAATGAGGGAAAATGGACTAAAATGGGCCAAAAACAGTCAAGAGTTGGCAAAAAATGGGCAAATAAAGGGGAAGCAGGTGGTATATAATGGCAAAGGGTAGCTTAAATGGGCAAAATGTGCCAAACAATAGTGGAAAAAGGACAAATCGTGGCCAACAATAGTGAAAAAGGGCAAAAAAGTAGGGCAAAATGGAGGTGGAAATAAGAAAAAAAGTGGCATTTATAGGTATTTCTAGCTTATTTGGATGAAAAGTGGCCAAAAAATTTTAAGAAAGGACAAAAATTGAATACAAGTGTCACAAAGAACTTGCAAAAATAGGAAAAAAGGGATATTTAATGGCAACAGGTAACTTATTTGGATGAAAAGTGGCCCAAAAATGTAGAGAAAGGACTAAAAAAGGATCAAAGTGTCATAAAGAACTTGGAAAAATAGACAAAAAATAGGAAAAAAGAAATATTTATTTGCCAAAGTTAGCATATTTGGATGCAAAAATGGACAAAAATAGGAAAAAAATTTTTATCTATTGACAAAAAGAGCTGAAGTCTGAAAAAAGTGTCAGAACTTTTTTGAAAAGATGCAAAAATCTGACAAAAGAAGTTGTAAAATGGACAAAGGAAAAAGATAAAAATGGGTTGAAAATGTCTCTTAAGTTTTTCTGGAGGAATAATAATTAAAACTAAGACATAAAGAGCCTCATGTTGAGCATCACTGACTTATTAACAGCTTCTACGTGGTGTCTCTGATAATGTCGAGCAGTGGTACCCCCTTTCTCGTATTTCTGAATCCAAGTCCCCCTCCTTTGTACGATTACAACATTTTGCGTAGAAAACTATTTAAAAACAACTATAAATCATAATGAATGAATGAACGAGTCATAACACACATTTTAAAGAATCTCCTTTTGTAAATAAGTGGAAATAAACAGTATTTAGTGCATTTTAGTTGAACAGGATTTTTATTTTACAAATTGAAAGTATAGAAATACAGTTGTTTAAGATAGTGTTGTTTTCATTAAAAATGAATAATAATTAAAAAATGATGTGTGTGTGTGTGTGTGTGTGTGTGCTTGTGCTCATCTTTGTGTGTGTGTGTGTGTGTGTGCTCATCTTTTTGTGTGTGTGTGTTTGTGTGTGCTCATCTTTGTGTGTGTGTGTGTTCATCTTTGTGTGGGTGTATATGTGTGTGCTCATCTTTGTGTGTGTGTGTTTGTGTGTGCTCATCTTTGTGTGTGTGTGTGTGTGTGTGTGTGTGTGTGTGTGTGTGTGTGTGTGTGTGTGTGTGTGTGTGTGCGCGTGTGTGTGTGCGTGTGTGTGCTCATCTTTGTGTGTGTGTGTGTTCATCTTTGTGTGGGTGTGTATGTGTGTGCTCATCTTTGTGTGGGTGTGTGTATGTGTGTGCTCATCTTTGTGTGTGTGTGTGTGTGCGTGTGTGTATGTGTGCTCATCTTTGTGTGTGTGTGTGTGTGCTCATATTTGTGTTTGTGTTTGTGTGTGCTCATCTTTGTGTGTGTGTGTGTTCATCTTTGTGTGGGTGTATATGTGTGTGCTCATCTTTGTGTGTGTGTGTTTGTGTGTGCTCATCTTTGTGTGTGTGTGTGTGTGTGTGTGTGTGTGTGTGTGTGTGTGTGTGTGTGTGTGTGTGTGTGTGTGTGTGTGTGCGCGTGTGTGTGTGCGTGTGTGTGCTCATCTTTGTGTGTGTGTGTGTTCATCTTTGTGTGGGTGTGTATGTGTGTGCTCATCTTTGTGTGGGTGTGTTTGTGTGTGCTCATCTTTGTGTGTGTGTGTGTGTGCGTGTGTGTATGTGTGCTCATCTTTGTGTGTGTGTGTGTGTGCTCATATTTGTGTTTGTGTTTGTGTGTGCTCATCTTTGTGTGTGTGTGTGTATGTGTGTGTTCATCTTTGTGTGTGTTTGTGTGTGTGTGTGTGTGTGTGTGTGTGTGTGTGTGTGTGTGTGCTCATCTTTGTGTGTGTGTGTTTGTGTGTGCTCATCTTTGTGTGTGTGTGTGTGTTCATCTTTGTGTGTGTGTGTGTATGTGTGTGCTCATCTGTGTGTGTGTGTGTGTGTGTGCGCTCATCTTTGTGTGTGTGTGTGTGTTTGTGTGTGCTCATCTTTGTGTGTGTGTGTGTATTTGTGTGTTCATCTGTGTGTGTGTGTGTGTGTGTGTGTGTGTGTGTGTGTGTGTGTGTGTGTGTGTGTGTGTGTGTGTGTATGGGTGTGTTCATCTGTGTGTGCTCATCTTTGTGTGTGTATGTGTGTGTTCATCTGTGTGTGTGTGTGCTCATCTTTGTGTGTGTGTATCTGTGTGTTCATCTGTGTGTGTGTGTGTGTGTGTGTGCTCATCTTTGTGTGTGTGTGTGTATGTGTGTGTTCATCTGTGTGTGCGTGTGACAGAGGATTTGAGGCTGTCACTTTCGTAATTACCTCAGCAAACACAGGCTTGGAGAGAGTTGACTGAAGTCTTTCAGTTGGACGTCCCTTGTAGAAAATGAGAAGTGACAGGCTTCATAACACAGTGTGGGACGTAAACAACTTTTACCCCCTAAACCCCCCCTCACCCGCCTGCTTTTGCTCTCTTCGTCATAGAAACATGGATGATACTTCAAGGATTCTGAAAAGAGGAAGAGATGAGTCGAAATGAGAGAACATCCCTCGCTTTCATCTTCACAAAAAATCTCTGACATCCTCTCACTCGCTTTGAAGAAAGTCTTTGGGTTTCTTTCTTCTTTTTTTTTTGGAGGGTGTTTTATCCTCTTACACGAGGTGTGTGCATTATAGGCCGCGTGCTCACGTGTGCATACTTAGTCAATGTTTGCTCAGTGCACTAAACACTCCCACGTCTTCATCAAGTATCCAACGTTCTTCTCTGTGGCTGTGTTGTAAATATCATACTAACAACATAGTACTCATACTAACGTTCTACTCATATTAACATGCTACTCATAGTAACATACTACTCATACTAACATAGTACTCATACTAACATACTACTCATACTAACATAGTACTCATACTAACATACTACTCATACTAACATGCTACTCATATTAACATAGTACTCATAATAGCGTAGTACTCATACTAACATACTACTCATATTAACATAGTACTCATACTAGCGTAGTACTCATACTAACATACTACTCATATTAACATAGTACTCATACTAACATGCTACTCATATTAACATAGTACACATACTAGCGTAGTACTCATACTAACATACTACTCATATTAACATAGTACTCATACTAACATAGTACTCATACTAACATAGTACTCATACTAACATACTACTCATACTAACATAGTACTCATACTAACATACTACTCATACTAACATGCTACTCATATTAACATAGTACTCATAATAGCGTAGTACTCATACTAACATACTACTCATATTAACATAGTACTCCTACTAGCGTAGTACTCATACTAACATACTACTCATATTAACATAGTACTCATACTAACATGCTACTCATATTAACATAGTACACATACTAGCGTAGTACTCATACTAACATACTACTCATATTAACATAGTACTCATACTAACATACTACTCAGATTAACATAGTACTCATATTAACGTACTACTCATACTAATGTACTACTCATACTAACGTACTACTCGTACTAAGTTTAACGTCATAATTAGTATGTCGTGCATTCACATTAGGTAGTATGAAAACATTGAGTACATGAGAAATACCAGGATTTATACTATATGGAGACATTTTTTAAGTATGCACGGTGGAAACACTAGTCATACTCAACCGTCCCATGATGCATTGCCAGCAGAATGTAAAAATTACCTGGCGGTAGTGATGGTGTTACTAATTTTAGCGATAGTGTTCTAGGATTATACATGAGGTTTATTTTGACCTGTTTATCCAATGGTGTGTTTTCACTGCTGCTATTATGAGATGTTAGAAGTGGAAGTTAATATTCTGTGTATTAACATCTTTATTAGTTTGTGATTTATGTATGTTGTAGTTTAAGAGGATCCGTCAATGCATCTGTGCGTACAGCAAGAAACTAGAGCTGGGTGATATATCGAGATTAAAAATATATCAAGTTCTCTATTTTGGTAATGTAGAAAATTACAATATTGCCTATATCGATATATATATTGTTATCCCCCACCACAAAGTGGAAGGGGGATATAGGGTTGGGCTCCGTCTGTCCGTCCGTCCATGTTAAAGGGGACAACTTTTCTCAAAAACTGTTTAAGATAGGATAACCAAATCCAGCGTGTGGCTTCAGGGTATCAATACCTTGATGGAGTTTGAAAATGAGAAGTGCGCAATTATTTTTTCCTGAGTCAATGCTAGGGATGTAACGATTCACTCAACTCCCGATACGATTCGATTCAAGATACTGGGTTCACGATACGATTCTCTCACGATTTATTTTACAAAATGTGACTGTAGACAAAAGATGACTGAAAAATTTTCCTTTATTTTTTGGGGGGAAAAAAATACTGTATTATTTTTATTTTATTTTTCATTGTCAAAAGAATCCCATGATAAACTATTCAAAACAATGCAATTGAACTAAAAATAAATCTTGAATGAAATAAATAAAGGAATAATACAAATGAAGAAGAAGTCTATTCATTTAAATTCTGGTTCTATAGTAAACAATGCAAAACTGCATAATAGTTCTTTTTCTTTTTAAAAGTGCAACTGAAAATGTATTTTGTGCTTTAACAATTGAACTTTTAAAAAAACCCGTCATTGCACTGTATTTAGGTCAGATATTTGTTTGGACCAGCAGAGGGCGCTAGTAACCCAGTGGTCGGTTGGCATGCAGCTAATCTAGCAGTGAAGAATAGATGCTATGCGCTAGCAGACAGAGCTAATAGAAAAACATGACTTTTACAGATATTCACGTAATATTACAGATGTTCTTTCGGTGCTATAGGGGTAAGGAATCATTTATGAACATGTTTAAGAGTAGAAGGCGGCCAGAAAGAAAGTATTAGCAGATTCCGCCCGCCGCCAACACTTCTGGATAGCACCCTCTGCTGTTTAAAAAAAGTACTGCGATTCAATTTTCACAGTATTGATGTGAACCGTGATACCTATGAATCGATTTTTAACTGCCTTACGATTAATCGTTACATCCCAAGTCATTGCCCTTGTTCCGTTTTTCTTTACTCTGAGTGAGTTTGTGTGTTTTGATCTAACACTGTTGCCGTAGTAGTCGGAAGTCACCATCTTGAAACTACTAAGTTCTTGTATTTTCGGCTTGAGAAGACATATGGTTGTGAGTCTGTTTAAGTGAACTGTTTGATAACACTCCTAAGACTGTTTGTGAAAGTTAAGCATAAACGCTGTGTTATAGAAATGAGATCGCGGTAAATGTTAGCATGAGCATATATATGGGTTTTCTCATAGACGTTAGCAAGAAGCTAGCAGACTTTTTGTATAGTGGTATTTTTCATCTCCCACCACAAAGTGTGGAAGGAGAGTATGGGTTATAGGTCCGTCCGTCCGAGTTAAAGGGGACAGCTTTCCTCAGACACTGTTTAAGATAGGATAAACAAATTTGGTGTATGGCCTCAGGGTATCAATACCTTGATGGAGTTTGAAAATGAGAAGCGCACAATACATTTTTCCGGAGTTATTGCCCTTGTTACAATTTTAATTTTTGGCGGGTCGACTATGTCTTCTTGTTTATAGCTTGTTTTGTTTTAAACTACTTGTTTTAGGAGCTGTTGCTTTTGCTACTTCTCAGAACAGCCTTAAAAGCTCAGTTTGGTGGGTAAATGTGATTACTAACCTAGACCTTTCCCTAAACAAGCCACACTGCAGAACTCACTCACACGTGCTGTCCCTTACAAAAGAAAAGGCCAAAAGTGTCACATATTGTGCAGTTGTTTTTCATCAGGAAATGTAACCTTGAATTGTCTTTCTGGTATGACTTTATTTTATATAAAGTTATCCAGATTAATATTGTTTTGGTCCATAATGCCCAGCCCTACTAGAAACGGCTCCGACCAACGCTGCTGCTGTGTGTGTTGTAGTGTGTTCTGCAGACACACACACACACACACACACTATTTAGCCTGTGGCTGTACAGTCCTGAGTCTTCTCCTCCATCACTACTCTTGGCTCAGGGCCAGCTATAGATGGTAATTATGGCATGTACATGATTCTCGCTCTCAGTGGACATCAATGTATACATGACCACAAAGACAACGACACACGCTAGAGCAAAAGGAGGAGGGACACGGACACATTGGACACAGGCCATTTACACAGCACGCTAATGTTGTGTATCACTATCCATTCATGCTTTCATGTCTATGTATGTTTGTACGTGTGAGTAAATATGACCATATGATGTAGTTGTAGTCAACTCGTGGTCTGTTACCATGGTGTTACGGGGGATCAGGTGAGGCCTTGCGTCCCCAGGGAAAGCTGTGACCACAGGTTGGGAACAATGCATCTAGATTATAGAAAGTTCAGGTATCTGAAAAACATTTTGCTAAGCTAGAGATTGTTTGATCTAAAGTTTGTCCTCACTGCCAGTATTGTCCTTGAATTTCAACAGGAAATGTGAAAATTGTGCAATTTTATTGATTCATATATTAGATTTAATAATGATTATCAAAGTATTATTATTATTCATCAATCTATCCATTTTCTGACACACTTCTTTTTTCAGGTTATGAGGGTCTGCTGGTGCCTAGTTATTTTAATTTTAATCTTACTTATTTTTTTATTTTTTAATACATTTTCTGACCCCCTTTTTTCAGGTTTGTGGGGTTATTTTTATTGATTTATTTATTTATCTATCTTTATTCTATCCATTTTCGGACCCACTTGCTCCTTTTTCAGGGTTGCTGGGTTATTTTATTTTGTTTTATCTATTTATTTCATATTATTTTATTTTATCTTATTCTTAAATACAATTTTACATTGTTGGAATTATGTGTAAAAGAAATAGATCAGTGGACAAATATTAACATTGAATTAATTACTTGAATAATGAATGACCTTTATTGACCGCATGTTAGCGTAAAACACTGTGCTTTGATCTGATTGGAGGACAGAGCCTCTGATTGGTCGACACGTCGCTCGTACTTCCATGTGTTTAAATGTTTTCTTTCCCATAATTGACTGGGTTTTTTTGTGTGTTTTTTTACTTTCTCACCAGTAAACTTTGTGAAGAAAGAGTCGTTAAAAAACATAACAAGCAGATAAAAAAGCACCGTCTCTATAGCAACACCTGCAATGATTCACACAAAGGACAAATGACGAGTGTTTAAAGGGCTGCGGGACGTTTTAATGTCGGGTTTTTTCCACACGTCTGTCCCTGGAGACGGAGAGAAAAACATGGATAAAAGCAGTGAGAACAGAGATAGAGACAGAGATAGAGGCTCGTCCTTGGTGATCAATGATTTCTACGATTGTCTGTTCGTCTCTTTGTCCACAAGGACAAACGTCTAACCATAGGAGGAGAACATGCATATCTGAACACGTTTCTCATCCCCCAGAGGAGACTGTGTCCATGTTTGTTTTTAACAGCTAATTATTATAATTATTCATTATTTACAAAGCATTTACACCCATTATCTATCAGTGACATCACCCACTTTATTATTATTATCAGATATAAATACATTTATGATCATATTTTATTCATGGCAGCAGGGCTTTGTCTTCTTTGAGTGATGATTTAGTGCACTGGTTCCCAAACAGGGGTACATGTACCCCTAGGGGTACATGAGCACATTGCAGGGGGTACTCAGAAAGATTTAAAAATTCATTTAAAAATAATCAAAAAAGTTCCTAGTTTTTATTAGGCTATTTTTTGGGACCAGTTCACCACAAACTATCAGTATTATTGCTCAATAAATAACCATATTTTCTTGTAATTTATTGAAACAGGGTAATTTTTGGCTGTAGACGCCATTTTATTACACTTAAAGCAAGGCCCAGCTTAATTGGGTTGTGAAGTTAGTCAGCTCTTACCATTGTCAGCACAGACTACAAGGCGAGGGAACATTCTTGTTCTGTGAAAGCTTGGAAATGACGCGTCTTCAAGTAATAAACATAAGTGTTTAGGTATTTATTGTTTTATACACACCTGGTCTGTATTGTTTGCTTGGACTCAAAGAAATAAACTGGTTTGTCTGTAAGATTGCAAAGGAAACCAGTTATTTGTGTTTTGAATGCAAACGTGCTAATGTCTCGTCCAACAACGAGCTGTTCGTCGTTTTCTTTAACGCGCTGCAGCTTCTACGTCACCTTTGGTTCACTTCCTGTTTGTTGTGCTCATTGAGGGCTGTGAGAGGAGGAAACGTGGGCTGTATCTGAATAGTCCCTCCTATCTCCTTTCCTATCCACTGTTCCTTAACCCCCGGAAGTGTTTAAGTGCAGGCCATGATTAGGAGTGTTCCAATTCTCTTGAAGTTAAGGAAAGGAGGCTCAGTACTTCCTTTATATCTTCCTTTAGCCTAGGAAACACTGATGCATCCTTTACCAAAGGAGACCAGATAATGCTGACCCACAATTCCCACATTTAAAGGGACATGCACACCAGAGCGCTTACGGAAACTCACAATGACCAACGAGGGACGGAGATCATGTTATATGGTGATATTACGCCATAACATAAAAAAAATGTTAACCTTTATTTAACCAGGAAAGTCTTTTCCACTGCAGGAGACATTGTAACTGCACAAAGAAGTGCTGTGAAACCTGGGCGTGTTGACCAGCTTGTGTTTTTTTCAATAAAATCGAAAAAGAAAGTACAGTAGTCCCTCGTTTATCATGGGGGTTACGTTCTAAAAATAACCCGCAATAGGCGAAATCTGTAAAGTAGTCAGCTTTATTTTTAACAATTATTATACATGTTTTAAGGCTGTAAAACCCCTCACCACACACTTTATACACTATTCTCAGACAGGAATTCACATTTCACTCTTGTTTAAACACTCAAAGTTCAAACCTTCGTAGATTTTAAAACATAAACCTGTTTTCAAACATGCAGCACTTCAGAGTCACACTAGTGATCAGTCATTGATGCCGAATGCATTCATAGTCTTTGTTGGTGATGACGTCACGTCAACACGGACACCAGTCTGTTCACCCATCAACCATGGAGTAGAAGCTGTGTGTGACCACCTGGAGCAGTAGGACACGCCCTTTATAACCAGGACCGGACTAGGAAGGATTAGGTGTGGAGGAGAATCAGCGAGGAGGTGGTAGTAGCATGTAAAAGCTCTCTCTGTAGCACTGAGCTAGCATAGCATTAGCTGCTAATCACACCGGCTTTTTTCACTGGTGGATTATGTTTGTGAGAGGAGAAAAAGGAGCACAGCTCCTCGCTTCAGGAGGAAGTGAAACTCACCGAGTTAGATGTGTCGCTGGTGGGTGAACGCAGCATTAGCCAATCAGAACGCTGAACACAATACACATTCATACGCTGTAAGAAAATGCATCCAAAATTGCACTGTAAAAAAATCCGCAAAACACAGAGACCGCGGAAGGTGAACCGTGATATAGCGAGGGACTACTTTACTAACTTTATGCATTTATTTGTTGTTATAGACATAAACTGTTATTTTTTTTTATTTGAAGTTGGTGGCACATGACATGTTAAAGCCAATGTTTTGAGTGTAAAATATGCTAATAAAATATATTTCATACATAATGTTCTCCTAAAGGTGTACACATTTACAGATTAGTTGTTTCTTAAGTCATATATATTAAAAAATTGCAATAATCGCCTTATACTTTAATATCAAGATATATCGTATTGTACCGCATCGTGACCTATGTATCGGGATACGAATCGTATTGCCAGATGCCAGGCATTACACACCCCTAGTTTTCAATGCAATAATATGCCGTGAACATCTTTAAATAATCTAAATTCCATATGTTATGATATGCAGCCATATTATCAGATTATAACTGACATAAAACAGACACTCTGTGGTTCAAGAAAAAGGAATCTGAGACATTTTTATCCACATTATGTTTTATTCAACATAATTCATTAACCTAGGAATGCTTTGTGTGGTTCTACATTTGTATGTCTACAAAGTTATGTTGGCCGATATCTTGCATAAATGTAACAATTTCACAAAATCATACTTATTCTGAATTATTGTTGTTAGTGAGTAGAAGGTGAGTGTGAGCAACAATTCTCAATGTGACGTTCTTTTAGTTTCACTTTGATTCCTCATAGCCTGGTAACCTCTTTTCCTTTGATTTACATTCAAACCTTGTGATATGTGAGATTATATCAGTGGTTAGAGGCACAGAGGAAAGTGTTAAAAATGCTATATGTTGTAAATTTAAGTCTATTTTCAGAAATTTGTAGTTTTTCACCACGGCAGACGTCACTAGCCTTCACCGCCATCTGATTATTGCGTCACCTAGTGGAAGTGTGTCTGATTGTCAAAACAACGTGATGTCCTTTCTCTAACTCCTTTAGGAAGTCTCCTAACACCTTAACTTAACCCTGTGACGTCATCCACTGGGTTAAGAAAAGTGGACAGGAAAGGAGATAAGAGGGAATATTCGTATGCAGCCCCAGTCCCTCCTCCCAGCTTTTATGAGAGGGGCGGGGCCAACAGTGACAGTGAGTGATGTCACTGATCTAATCTCAGCCAATGCCACAATTCATTTGCAGTAGCTGGCATTTAACCCATAAAGGGCAGTCTGACATTTTACAGCTAAAACATGAAGAATGCGACTGGGATCAATAAACTACATTAATTCATACATAATCATATGTATATTTAGGTGGACTTACACTTAAGAGAATCTTCATATAACACAGCATTGATAGATTGCAGCTGTTTGGGGATGGTTGCGTTCAAATCACAATAAAAAATAGGTAAATACCACATGTTGCGCTTTACTAAATCTGATTTCTCTTTGCTCCACAGATTAATCACACATTAACAAATATAAACCACAGACACAAAGAACAAAGGAGTTGATTTGGTATTTTTTAAATTGCGTTTTCTTCCTAATAAATGCTTGATTTGACTAACAGCGCTCTAAACAAGCAGCAGCAATTAACACCATACATTCAATTTCCTTATAATTTGTTTTTATTTTTATTTTTTGTTTTTACATTTTTGGAACTCAAATGTGTAAATCTGATTATAAAAGAAGTCAGAGCCGTACCACATGTCACTGGATTCTGTCGTGTGTGTGTGTGTGTCTCAAGTTGAACAGGGATAAAACAAAGGAGAGAGACAGATGGACAGACAAAGAAAATGCTGAAAACGTGGGAAGTGGAATGACCTTTATTTGTCCTTGTGAACTACACGGCTCAAGTTTGGAAAGGGGAAGACGGGCAGAGATAAGGAGGCAATCAACACAGTGGGAGGGAACGAGAGAGCGAGGGAAACACTGGAGAAGGTAAATAAAGAAATAAAAATAAGGCATATGGAAAAAAAAAAAAGAAAACAATGAAATAAAGACGTGTCGGAGCGTCCAGGCAAAAATGTCCGTCCACCTGTAATCAGCTCCGTGGAGTCGCCTAAATCCTCCAACTAAGACTGAGTCAGACCATCAAACACTGATCCCCCCACCCCCACCCGCTTCCCTCTTTTCCCTTTTTCTCTTCACACACAGTAGAAGACCTTGATGTTTTTCCAATAATTGGCAGCAGAGGTTGACTTTTCTCTCCAACCCCACCCCCTCCCTCTTTCTGTTTATCTTCTCTCCTTTTTTTGCTCTTCCTCTTCCTTTACAGATGAATAGTTGGCCCGGGATCAAAGGCAGACCCCAACCGGCCACTCTGACCACCACAAAGGGGCGACAGGCGCTGGCCTGAGTCCAGGTGCTACACATGGCCTGTAGTCGGGGACAAGCCGTGCAGATGCCACCCCCACCCCCCCCCCCCCCCCACACACACATCACTGCTGTATCTGAGAGGTCAGCGGCTGAAGTATCAGAGCGTGTGCTTCCTGTAAGATGATCCGCTTGTTGTGCAACTGATTCCCTTTTGTTCCCATCTGCCTTTTTTTTAAGGCTTTTGTTTCTTTGACGCAATTTGTTTGCTTCCTGTTCTCCCTTTGTTTCCCTCTAGAACCGCTTTTCCACCAAAATGTCCCAGAACTTAGTAGTTCATGGTAGCTATCAACCCGGAACCAAACAGGCTCCATGTCTGCATTTTCACATTTTATTAGCAACAATGGTTCCCACAGTCGAAATACAGATTCTGTAGTCCCAGGGAGAACTTCTTAGTTCTGGGTTCTGGGTAGCATTTCTAAGTTCCAGGATAAAGTCTATAGTTCTTGAGGTAGGTTCTGTGGGAAATGTATTAGTTCCAGGGGAAAAGTTTTTAATTCAACTCAACTTTATTTATATAACGCAAATTACAACAAAGTCATCTGAAAGCGCTTAACAAAATATAAAGTCCATAGTAAAAAAGACAGAACCCAACAAGATCCACATGGACAAACAGAATAGGATAGAAGGATAGTTAATCAGCTCCAGCATCAAGACACCTGAAACAGAAAAGAGAGCCCTTGGAGGGCGAGGAGAAAAACATTATACACTGATTCACTTGTTCCTAGTGGTTAGGTTAACATTAAACGTCTTGCGGCATCCTCCATGATCTGAAATGCTACCACTACAGAAGAGGTTCGTCTTGTACTGGTCACACGTAATGATATATGGGGTGGACATCAGTGTAAATGGTGTGAAGCAGTGTGAGCAGTATGATGAGTTATGCAACGAGGGACAGAAGTGGGGGGTTGTCTACAACCCAACACAACTGTGTCTGACTGGACATCATCCCATTGCAGCCCATTAGAGCTATGTGTAGATGGTGGATGGTGTTTGAATATAATGATGGTGTTCTACTATATAATCTTAGTTTTTAGTTCCTATCTTTAGGTTAAGGGTTTTGTCCCTAGTGTCTAGGTTAACGCTATTATACGACTTTAGCAAATAAGTAGGTTTTGAGTTTAGCCTTAATGGTGGAGAAAGTAGCAGCCTCCCTTACTAAGTTCCAGGGAAAAGTTCCTAGTTTCAGGGGAGCAATCTATAGTTCTTGGGTTAGGTTCTAGGGAACATTTCTTAGTTCCAGGGGAAAGTTTTTGGTTCCAGGAAGATTCTATAGTTACTGGGGTAAGTTCTATGGAAAATGTCTTAGTTCCAGGGGGAAAGTTCCTAGATTTAGGAGATCATTATAAGTTCCAGGGAAAATTTTATGGTTCTTGGGGTAGATTTTATAGAATCTTTCTTAGTTCTAGGGGAAAGTGTTAGTTTTGGGAAAAGTTCTTAGTTGGGGAAAAGTTCTTAGTTTGGGGAAAGTTCTTAGTTCTAGAGGAAAGTTCTTTGTTCTGGAGGATTTTTTTTTTGTTCTTGGGGTAAGTGCTTAGTTCAAGGGATAAGTTCTTAGTTCAGTGAAAAAGGTTTTAGTCCAGGGAAAGTTTTAAGTTCCATGTGAATGCTTTTAGTTCTGTGGGAAAGTTCTTATTTCAGAGGAAATGCATCTTTTGTCTGCCAAGCCTTTCATCTTCTGTGACTATTTTTCCTCTTTTGGCTTTTTCAAGGACTCGATGCGAGACTCAGGAAGACTTGGCAGATGCAGACGAACCGGCTGAGGTAAATATTTTAAAACACAGGAAACAAACCACCTTGGCTTTAGTCAAACACTCACCAGTAGAGGTTCTGCAGCCAGAGAAAACAAATTCTCCTGAAGGACTGAAAGAAGTTGGATAGCTTAAACAAATGAACAAGCCCTCGTTGTCCAAATATATGTGCAACACTTGGCTTGGTTTTCACCTCCTTCCACATTGGATTTCCCTCTGAGTGATGAAGATGAAGTCACTGTTACAGAACGGCACGGATTAAAGAATGTCGATGAGTGGATTTAAAAAAGAAATGTCCTTGCACCCATAACAACAACATACATTCATTTAAAATTAAGAAATAAGAATTTAATCCTTGTGTATGTAGTATTATTTTACTGTAAATATATATTAAAATAATAGACATTCATTGAGACAAGAATATTCTGAAAATGGTGGACATTTCCTTCTTTGGTAAACCAACTAATATTGCACAGATATACGATAAAAAAAAAGATCCTTTCTCCTCCAAATTAAAGCATGATGTAGCAGCAAATAAGAAGTGAAGATTGTGGTGTGGCATAAAATGTGAGAGAATGTTGTCAAACAAAAAGGATTAAATCTTTTTTTTTTTATCCTGGGGCTTGATAACATTCAAAAGTGACTAAATTACACTTTCAACTTGATTTCGTTTACGTGTGTGAAAATGTGTGCTAACATGGCAGTGCACGCTGTTCTTCTTGTTTTCCCCACAGCATTGACTTTCTCACAGACAACATCCATGTGGTGTTTCTCCTGCTTACATTCACATTCTTGTGCCATTATTCAACAATAGTTTTATTCTCCTCATCCTGTGACACCTTTTTTTAATTTTATTTTATCTTTATTTTGCACATTATTTTCATTTTGCACGTTATTTTTATTTTGCTCATTTATTTTTAGTTTGAACTCGTGCTGTGAAACTTGCTTCGTGTCCTCAGACTCAGTCACCAGTTAACATGAGAGACCAGATGAACTCAAACAGGCCCTTCTCTTTGATCTTAACATAACACAGCGTTTGATCTCAGAAGGAGTTTTGCGTTACTTTGTCAACAACTCTTCAACTTTTCTTTTCTTTCAATTTTGTCATTCTGTGTATTTTTGTTGCATACTTTTTAGTCTTTTTGTGTGTTTTTGTCATTTTATGTATTTTTGTAGTCGTCTTGGATATTTTTCTGTCATTCTCTGTGTTTTTGTTGTTGTTTTGTGTTTTTGGAGTAATTTTGCGTATATTTGCTCTTTTTTTAATAGCGGTTTTGCATATTTTTCATTTTCCTTTTGGGTATTTTTCTGTAATTTGTATGTTTTTCTAGAATTTGCATTGTTGTGTTCTTTGGAGCTTGAGTTTTGATTGAAAAACGTATCATGAGCCTATAGTGGAAGAAGTTATGGTAACTGTATGTCGAAGGTGATGCTTCTCCTTGCAGCGCAGAGGTAAATAAAGTCAAGTAAATAAAACAACACGACAGAGTTAATGTGACCACCGTGGAAAAAGCTGTTAGTTCCAACACAGATAATGACCCCACTTATCCCAGAGCACACTAATTAAACGTGTATATAAAGCTAATGCAGTAACCTAAACAGGGTCAAATGGATAGTGCTTTAGCTTCAGCAGCAGCATCAACAATAAGCTCAGAAACTCGCTGTTGTTTTTCTCTGATAATGGGCATTATTTTCACTTTTATGTGTTCCTCCTACAGAGAAAATAGGCCTGATCTCTCCCTTTGTGGTTGCTCCAAACTGCTCGCTTCCACCACCCACGCAACACATTTTCCCAGGCAACAACGTTCCTCCAAAGTTTACACACAATAAATAACAATATGCCCAGAGCAGTTAGCAGTGGCCCCGCTTCTCCGTTTGCTGGCAGGGGTTGAAATGAAATGGTAATTTTGATTTTGAGGAGGATTTCAAAGAGATGGCCTTTTACTTTTCATCTGGGTGCAAACCACGAGCTCGCCGACACATTCACGCTGGGATTTGAGGAGAGAAAGACAAGACGAGAGAGAGAGTTTTAAGTTCTTCATTGAACTTCCTTCTTTCTTCTATATCTCGCTACAGGGAAAAGAAACTAAGATGCAACGGTTAGTGAGATCTCTCCCCCAGATGGACAGCGTTTATATAAACACCCACCCCCGGCTTGGGGGGGAGCTTTGATTGATGTGTCATTGTCCAAAGATCGTTTCCAGGCATTTGAATGGATAATTTGGTGCTTCTGATGTAGACATTTTGCTTCAAAGGGTCAGAGGTCAACCCTCTCATGCTATTCTTGCCTCCAAGCCTCCAACTAGCCCGTCTGCTTTTCACTGGGGAGACGAACTGACACTTGAATTGCTCTTCAGCTCATCATTGCAACATGGTTTCACAACCTCCATCTGCCAGATGACTCTGTCAGACAAGCGCACGGGTTTCTAACAAAAGGACCAAACACTGGTGGACATGTCTTGTAGATTTTTGTAATTTGCAGCGTCGAAACGAACCCAGATTAAATGGAGTGGGATTCTGTTCATATCCAACCACGAATACGACACAAACCAAAGATGAACTGATAGGATTTATTAGTATGTAATCGGTTTGATAAATACATTTGGACTTAAATCCAAGGCGTATTTTTAGAAGAAATGTTCAATATTAGCTTTTTTTGCCAATATCTACGACGCTGCTATTGTCCAATTGTTAAATTCTGATATGAACTGATACCGATAAACACATTGACAGGCATTTATATACAGTATATAGCAGGGTGGGCAACTCCAGTCCCCGAGGGCCGAATTCCTGAGACTTTTAGATGTGTCCCACTGTCCCTGCTCCAACACACATGAATCAAATCATGGCTTGTCATCATGCTTCTGTAGAGCTTGATGAAAACACATGGTATATGATATACCTCCGTGAAATTACCACATTAAGTCATCTTTGCAAAATAAGAAATCTGATACAAAAAATAAATGTCGGTGGACAAACCGTATCAATGTCAACCGAATATCATCTATCGCTACAAATAAAGTGAATTAGATTTACATATATTCTCATCTATTAGAGTACTTTATACTTTATAGTTTATGTGTAGTCTTTCATCATACATGTTTGGTTAGCTTAGCATGTAGTGACCAGTTCCACATGTTTGGGGTTAGCTTAGCATGCGTGATCAGGGTTCCACATGTTGGGTTAGCTTGCACGTAGCAACCAGTTCCACATGTTTGGGTTAGCTTAGCACGTCGCGACCATTTCCACATGTTTTGGGTTAGCTTAGCACGTAGCGACCATTCCATATGTTTGGGTTAGCTTAGCATGTAGCGACCAGTTTCCACCATGTTTGGCTTAGCTTAGCACGTAGCAACCAGTTCCACATGTTTGGGTTAGCTTAGCACGTAGCAACCAGTTCCACATGTTTGGGTTAGCTTAGGCACGTAGCGACCAGTTCCACATGTTTGGGTTAGCTTAGCACGTAGCGACAGTCCCACATTTTTGGGTTAGCTTAGCATGTAGCGACCAGTTCTACATATTTAGGCTAGCTTAACACGTAGCAACCAGTTCCACATGTTTGGGTTAGCTTAGCACGTAGCGGTGCTTGCTGAGGAGAGTAAAATAGTAAAGAAATTGAGGGCCCTATTCTCCCATTTGGACTTGAGCGTTTTTTGCACGCCTGCAGTTACGCACCTCTGCACCTCTTTCCTGAGTGTATTCTCCCGTCCAGGTTCCTGACACGCCAATATGCGATAGTAGACCAAAGGGCGTAGTCTGTGAATGAAGGCGGTCTGAAGCAAAGGAGGCGGGCTGGGCCATGATGTCATTTTTTGGGGCTGTCTAGAAATCACGGAACATGGAGTTTTCCCAATGCTTGTAAATGTCATTGAAATCTGTGAAAATTATTAAGTGCACTTTTAATTTTAAACGCCTTCGTTGATAAACAATGTAACAGGTTGATTTGATCAGATTATTGATCAGATTATTGTAGTGCGAGGATCGGTCGCATTCTTCTGTCCTAGTCAAAGTTAAAACTATCTTTTTTCCCTCCGATACTAACGACAGATTAATGTTTGTTTGTTTATCAGCGCATCATCATCATCATCATCATCATCATCATCATCCGTCACCAATACGGTACCTGCTCTAAAGTGTGACCGTGTGTGATGCACTGGAGGTTTGAGGAAATTACCTCACAGAGCGTCCTGAGATGTTTGCAGTGAAACAGAATCATTGGCTTCCTACATAATGCACAGTTTTAAATATAAATAGTTTAATACATTATGGAGCTGATGTGAGCGAGTCTGAGATGAGCCTCATTTAAATATGTGTGGGAACAGTTTCTGTATCCATCCTCTCATGCGCATTTCACCAACCTCCGCATATGACAGTTTCACTTACTATTCACTCTGTAGTGGATCAGCGACCGTGGCGCCCGTGGCTCAGGTGGTAGTGGGTCGTCTTCTGATCGAGAGGTTGAGGGTTCGATCCCAGTACCTGACTGTGTCGAAGTGTCCTTGGGCAAGACACTGAACCCTAAGTTGCTCCCAGTGGTCGACTAGCGCCTTGCATGGCAGTCCTGTCCCACTGGTGTGTGAATGTGAGAGTGATTGGGTGAATGAGCTGATATGTAAAGCACTTTGAGACTGTTTCAGTGGTGATAAAGCTCTATATAAAATCAAGTCCATTTACCATTTACCATCAAACTGTGGCTTTACATTGGACATAGTATGAAAATAGTTGGACATTACTGTGACCAACGTGGACAGAAGTCTGACGTCTGTCAGAGTTTTAATTATCAAGCAGCAGCTGAGGCACAACTCGGGTGATCACAGCTGCAGCTGCACGACGCACGAGTCTGTGTGGCTTGAAATGTAACTAAGTCCATATTTCTAGTGTAATATAATGTTTGACCTTGTGGGGGCGCTGCACTTATTCCAGGGTTAGAAGCGCGTAAGAGGAAAAGGACTTACGCAGACAAAGAATGCGCGTAAAGCCAGATTTGAATGGAATGCCTACATTTCAGGTCTGCTCCGCCCACAGTGCGTAACTGGGATGAAGGCGAGCAGGTGACTGACTGAAGTACAGGGAGAGAATAGCACACAGCCAGTAAACGGCACCACTGTGTGGTTTTTTTGGACTTACACACATGGGAGAATAGAGTCCTAAATATATATAGTTTAATAAGTGTTATTTTTATTTATCCTGCATCGTCTCATTTTCCTCTTTGTCCCTGAGCCATGAGGGAGGGGCCTAAATGAAAACAAACGGCGGTGTCTTCATTATCTGGTGCCAGAGTTAATAGCTGCTGATTATTGGTGAGCACTCATGGATGGCTGATGACCAGATAGATCACAGAGGGAGGAGGGCATAGAACAATGTGTGAAACCAGTGTCAAGTGTTTCTCCTCACTGGGCTTAACTGGTCAGGATCATATCAGGAATGTAGATGAGGGGGAACATGAGGATATGATCCATCCACCTGTGGTGGCTATTAATTAAATTAGCATTGTGTGGTACATAGAAGAACCAGGAAGTGCGATTTTTTTAGGGGTGGGGTCACATTATTTCTTTTGTGTTCATGATAAAATACAGATGGAGAGGAGCAGATTACAGCAAAGCATGAAAAGTTCACTTTCAGACAATGTGTTTTGCAGGTGATACTGACTCCGAGGGGAAATATTTCCTCCTGAAGATGATGAGTCATAAAGTCAAGGGTAAAAAGAAAAAAGAGATTCTCTAATATTGTTAATTTCAGTTAACTATTGTTATCAAATTAATATTTTAATGCTGCAGGCATCACTGAAATCATGTGACAGAGTTGTCACGATACTAAACCTGTTCAACTCGATACCAAACAAAGGAAAATATTCAGTACTCGATACTATTCCGTACCACAGGGATAGTATTTTAAAAAGTGAGGTATGAAATTGTCATAGGGGTTTGTGAATAAAAATGTAAAACAGTGTGACGACATTGGACACTAGAATATAAATAGAGCAGCAGTCAGGAGCCTCCATGCATTGCTACATATTACATATTGTCCTCTGTTAGACTGCCCTCTAGTGGTGAGTAAATTCATTACATTACCAGTCGTTCTGCTCTAGCCCACAGGGAAGCGTCACCTGCAGCTTCAGCAACACACAATATTCAATGTGTACAGAGGACCAAGATGCTAGCAGCGCTACACTTTGTTAGCCGAGGTACTAGCATAGCCATGGACAGCAGAGAGGAGTCAGATGCAGAGCGCCTTGATACAGCCTCAGACAGAGAAATCTCATCAAAAAAGCACAAATATGAAATTCATCCTAACGTTACAGAGTTAAGTTCATCCTCTCAACCTCAGCCTTCTCATTAAAGTTGTAATGAGTTTCTTTTAACACTTTTATCTATTTTTGTCATTTCTTAATTTCTTTCATCCAATAAAGCTTACTTTGTCCAATAAATATCACTTGTTTCCTTTTCCCCTATAGTTTGCCTCTTTTTGTTCCACATTTTTGCCCTTTTTCACTATTGTTGCCACATTTTGCCCATTTAAAACTACCTTTTGCCATGACATTCACCTGGTTCCTCTATTTGCCCATTTTTTGGGTCACTCTTGGCTGCTTTTGGCCCATTTTAGTCACTTTTCACTCTTTTTTGTCATGTTTTTGCCACGTTTGGACCATTTTTGGCCACCTGTTACCATGTGCCCACTGGGACGATGCCCGGTGTTCCAGATGGCCTGTCCACCCCTGCACACAGATCGTGTCATGTTTAGGGTTAACACACGTAGCGACTCTTCCCACGTCCCTGAACCTCCCGCATCACGACTGTTGTCATCTGCGGCTGAACTTCTGTCTGTCGCCGTTTTTATGTGTCAAACCTAAACACGACCTGGAGGTCATTGCCTTTAAAGCACGATTTAGATCTGCTGTGTTTGTAGCCAAAATACCAGTGAGTGTGTAGTTAGTGTGAGACGGCAGCGTGCAGGAGGAGCGGGCGTCGTCGCCCTCGGGCCAGGCATGGCGCACAGTGAGAAGAATCCTGCTTTGTTTAAATCTCACAGATCAAAGGCTGCAATGCAAATTCCTGCAGGCTGCACGCTGCCATTTGATGTTTTGGCGAGCCAAATTATTGTGGTGATTACAGTAGCCGTACACATCGGTGTGGAGGGCCAAACAAGGGCCCTTGTTGTGACTCTCCAATTAGCGGTGTGACATCTCAGCAGTCGACATCTGAGAGGCGTCCCAACAATACCAGGCTGTTTGGGCTGATAAAGTGATTTAGCTCGGTGGGTTCTTTCATCTGCAACGACAGCAGGATGTTTCAGGATGTTTCAGGCTTCTGGGTTTTCTCTCTCCGCACATCCTCACACCTCCCTTTGCATTCTGGGACAATAGCACCACTATGTTTCAAAGCAGCTACTGAGACAGCCCCGTAAACTGTCAATTAGCAGGATTTTAGCTAACATAAGCTAATACGAGGAGTGTCAAACTCATTCTAGTTCAGGGACCCAAATACGGACCAGTCGGATCACAAGTGGGCCGCAGATTTTAGGCTGGAAAATGAACAATTTCAACAATAATGACCCCAGGTTTGTACTTCCAGTTATAAATTATACATAAAGTATGGAAGGCATTAACAATATTTTATCAATAAGTGACAAATACTTCAGTGTCCTTAGATTTTTGACCAATTTTTATTTAATTTGGGGAGATTTTGTGGAATCATTTGAGGAAACATTGATTAATTTTTACTTTCTCCTGCGGGCCGAATCGGATGCTCTGGAGGGCCAGATTTGGCCCCCGGGCTCACGTTATTGTAATTGAGTTGCTTTTATTTTATGGGTACTTGTACTGTTTATAGTATATTTCTAAATTAGTAATTTTACTTGTATTTAAGTATGTTTTAAAAGAAGTAATTAGTTACATTACATAGTATATGCAAGATTTATATAGATTTCTATTTTGGCTATATAGAAAATTACATTATCGCCAAGGCTGATATATATTTATTTGTTTTATAGCTTAATTTGTATTAAAATACTCGTTTTAGGATTAACTGCTTTCACTACTTCTCAGAACAGCATAAAAAGTAGAGTTAGATGGATTTCTGAAAGCGTTCTAACGTAGACCTTCATCTAAACAAGCCACACTACAGAACTCACTCACACGTGCTGTCCCTTTTAGGAGAAAAAGCCAAAAATGGCACATTTTGTGCAGCTGTTTGGTAATAAATGAGCCTGTGTGACATCTTACATCAGCAAAATTAACCCTGAATTGTCTTTCTGGTCAGACTTCATTTGAATTGAAAAAATTAAAATTTATGTCGTGTATTGCCATTTTGAGAAGATTTTTGGTCCATATAGCCCAGCCCTACTTTTAATCCATCTCTTCTCTTTTCCTCGTGTGTGATGACTTCGTCACACGATGGGTTTTATGGGTTAAATAAAAAAATTATTTTTGGCATTTTTTGGATCGATACGATAATCATGCAGTGAAATACAGTATTGCGATGTATCGGCGAAACATTGTTTTCTTACACCCTTACGATATACTTGCATACTTTTTATTTTATATATCATTTATACGTGAAAGTGCAAACAACCAGGACACATTCATGTTGAATTTTCCTATAAAAAAAATCTGTGGCCCACTTAAGGTCCAACTGTTCTGTGTTTGGCTCCTCCCCTTAAGTAAAAACCACTAAATCATTCATTGATCTGGTGGAAAAAATCTCCTGCTGTGTTTTTAAGAACAGACATGCTAACGTACTATTAGCGTCTTTCTTTTTGTTTGAATATTTACACACATCTATTCTCCAGCACTATTATTATTTTTGTGTGTGTGTGTGTGTGTGTGTGTGTGTGTGTGTGTGTGTGTGTGTGTGTGTGTGTGTGTGTGTGTGTGTGTTACTGAAAGCTACAGTGAGTTGAAAGGATAACTTTGCCTGTGGGAAGGACGGAGCACCAGAGGAACAGGTTCAGCCGTTTTTTTTTCTTTTTCTGATAACATTTTGCATTCTGCGGGCGCCAGCGACGCCTCTGATGCCGCGTGTTTGATTGTTCCTTTCATGTTCCTTTCATGTTCCCTTCCTGCCTTCAGTGTGAGGCAGAAACGCTGGGTAAAAGGTGAACCAGAGATGGGAGATTGCAAACGCCATGTGTTTTGTGCCAAGGTGACGGACGGAGGATCTGGAAGGTTGTCGGGTTTCAGACGCTTCAGGCTCTGGTGTAACGGTTAGCAACATGAGGCCCTGCTGGTGAAACCACGTTGAGTTCAATTAGCATCAAAACTGGATCTTTAGCACAAGTAGAAACACTTTGAATAGCATCAGTTCTATACCATCGTTTATCACATGGTGATGCTTCTTTAACCTTCCTCCAAGACTTCCACCTACGGTGATTTATTTCAGCTTACTCTAAATGTATCTCAAAAAAAACATATGCTAGCTTAATTTGGACCAGGTTGTAGCTTTGGACGGTGATTAATCACCACATGTGGCTTTTGAAAACCAGATAGTGGCCACGTTTACATGGGAGCTTTAATTCCTCTTTAAAGCAGAGTAAACGTTAATTCCTCTTTAAACTGACCCTGTAAACACTTCATTTCTGATGCTAATTTAATTCTGAATTAAACTTAAATCCAAATTAAGTGGTTGGTTTATTCCGATTTTATTTCAGAATGAGATAATTCCTCTTTCTTATAAACACTTAATTTCGCTTTAAGTTAATTCTGGTCATTCTGCGCATGCACGATTTATCACGATGACGACATAATCCAGAGTGGCCGGCCAGACTCCAGCCGAGACTATTTAATAAGAGTCTTAAAAGACATGGATATAATGAAAAGAGTGGATGGACGGAAGCATAAACATGCAGACTTTCATACGGACACATACGGACTTATTAAACACACACGGACCTCGGTAAACGCGGTAAACGGAACAGGCTTCACCGAGTAAACGTCAAGTAAATATCACCAAGTTTATCATTTTACCAGTTGTTAAAGCTACTATCTTTTAGAGGTGTCCCGATCCAATATTGATATCGAATATATATTCGATATCAGCCAGAAAATGAATATCGGATTGCATCTGAAATCACCGATATAAGCTCTGCGATCAAATATTCCGCTCCAGCACTTCTATCCATAAGTGACTGTGGTTCACACTCCAACACAGTGGCCTTTTCTAACATTCCATACTTCAAAATAAGTCCTAAAAATATGCATAATTTGTGCTGACATCGTATTTGATCAATATCGGTCTCGGCCGATATGCAAGGCTGCAATATCGGTATCGTATCGGAAGTGAAAAAAGTTGTATCGGGACATCCCTATTATCTTTACCAGGGAGCAAATATTTATTCCTAGTGATTGTTTTCCAGAGTTTCACTGGGCTTTATTTACCGTGATTAGTTCCCTTTTTCTCTCACTTTAATTCTGAATAACTAATTCAGAATTAAAAAACCTCATGTAGCCGTGGCCATAATCATTTATTCCGAAAACTTACATTACTTATACTCCTCAGTGAGATTCCAGAGGTGTGTTCCATAAAGGAGGGTCAACAAACTCTGAGTCTATCCATAAACTCTGATTCCAATACAGCTGGTATGAAGTGGGTCAATCAACCCTGAGTATGTAAACCTTGGGTTACTAATGTGCACAAGTGCAATAAAAAAAACATCATCATTTGAGCAAAGTTACACAGATTACCATGGCAACCACCCGAAACCGAAAGAGAGCGAGTTATTCATCCCGATGAGTGAAATAAGCCGGCGTTTGAGGAGTATGAGTTTGTTCTAAAGGTGCGTTCACACAGAACGCCACTTCAGCGACTATAGTGGCTTAAATCATCCATGATTAGTCACGCTTTTTGGTTGCTTCATCTCTTCATCACGCCAGTGACGTGACGACCGGGGGATAATATGAATAAAAAGTGTCTGAGGAGGCGGGGTAGCATTGCTGGGAGGGCTGCTGCACTGAGAGGGCTGACCACTTCTTCTACAGTCGTACGTTTACAGCTCTTTTCATAGACATCTCCATGTTTAAATGCTAACGGATGAGTTCACTGAAAATGTAGATATATTTTAAAAAGTGTATTCTAGGAGTATTCCACTTTCATTTGGCCCCAGTAAGTAGAGGAAGTGTACAGCCCTCCCACTACAGTGGCTATAAAGACAGTGACGGCCGCTTGACGTTGCATCATTTATATTGATTTTTAATGTCATGTCGTCTGGACGTCCAAAAATAACGTCAAAATGAATATGACAGAGTTTGGATTTCAACCCCCAACCCTACGCTCTCAATAGTGCCTCCTTACCCGCTACGTGTCTAGTCACACCAAGTGACTATACATCCACCTGTATTACAGTATGAAACAATGTAAAGTTAATGTCGAGCCCTACATGTGTATTAATTTAAATTATCATGTCCTCCTTTATATTATCCACAGGTTTGTATTCAGTGATCTTTACTACAGACGTCAGTAGATGTTTTAATGCAGATCAAACTCTCAGTGACTTTCAATAAATGCTCTGTATCCTCAATGTTATAAAGAAAACTACAGTTTGCAACAAAAAAAAAAAAACCGTAAAGCGGCACATCATCAGTAATGATGTGAGCACGTCTGTGGTGTGTGATGTTACTAATGTGTGTCAGAGAAGAGTGTCAAGATAAATTAAAGTGTTCCTTGAGAAGCGGTGTTCAGGTGGGCGGAGCCAGGTAGAAACCCAGGGTTTCTGAGACAAAACCTGCCAGTGAGCAGGTTTAGTTCATGGAACCTGCTCACGGTTACCATAGTGACATACATGCTTTCAGGAAAGGGATGCTCAGAGTTTCCCTCATTTGAGCCCAAACATACTCAGAGTTTGAACATAACCTGTTTTATGGAATACCCCTCTGGTGTACTTGTGTATTTTTCTGTTATTTTTGTCTGTTTTTCTGTCATTTTGTGTGTTTTTGGAGTTTTTTGGAGCATTAACTTTTAGTGCCGCACACAATCATACTGAGGGCCACATGTGGCCCTTGGGCTAACAGTTGCTATGTCTGCTGTATAACGTTTGAGAAAAAATATTGAGGTATGAGTTTTGATCTGTATCGCCCAGCCCTATTGATCACCATTTACTGATTAAAAATGGAGGTACAAGGCTTGACCATTGGACGGATAATTAAAGCGGTGTGAAATTGGTTGGAACTGTGACACCCCTCATCTTGGCGACCCAGATAAAAATGATGAAACATAGCAACGCTATCGCTCACTGTGATAGCAGTGATGCTATGCTATTCATAGCTCCTGAAACAGGAAAAGAAAAAGTTCCTGGACAACTTTTTGAAGTAGGAATGTTCCAGTTTTTACCAACTAAGTGTTTTTTTTTGTTTGTTTTCCTGTGTTACCTTAAACAGTTGGCATATCTTTAGTTTCCTTGTTGCCATTGACTGTGAACTGCCCTCTAGTGGACGTTTTGTGCTAATGCTAATCTAAGGACGGTATAGAAGCATGTAGAAATGAACACTTTCAGTCGTTGGCTCCATTGTTCAGTCAAGGTAGTTTTTCTGGATATGAGCATTCATCTCACATTAATACTGGGGTTTATTGTCTTTATTGCAGTTCAGGGGTTTTTCTTTCTACTCTTTCCTTCTCTTTAGAGGGCATATTTTCTGACCCGGACGTAGCCATTGACGTCCGTGAGAATTTGGCCCCCTGACGCGCTCCCTCTCAGTGAGAGAAACGTTTAACAGCATTAGATCTAGTTTAATTACACAGGCTCCTGCAGATGGACGCCGCTTTTCTCTCAGCGGTGAAAACGCTTAACGTTTGTTGTTGGTTCAAGGCTCTCCAAAGGATGTGCTGGCATGTGTTGGGCTCTGGCACAGAGGAAACTTGCAGCGGGGGTGTGTTGTGTGTTTTTGATGGGGAGGAGGTGGTGGGGTGGGTGGTGTGGGGGGGGGGATGTTATTGTTTGAAAAGCACGTTAGCGGCCATCACAATCACGCATCCACGGAAATGAGGCAAAGACTGGAGCGAGGGGAGAGAAAGAAGAAGCAGAGAGGGAAAAGCTTTGACTGACGACTTAACAGGCGAAACCGAATTTGTCTTTTGCCGGCAGATGTCAGATGCTTTGCCAAATAGAGAGAGAGGGAGTGCTGGAAAAGGGAGAGAGAGCAAAAGCGAAGCACACAATCTCTCCTGCGTCTTTCTCGCCCTCTCTTTTCTCCACCAGTTTAAGACGGCTTGGTGAATGCAACGACATCAAAGGCCCGGCACTCAGTGTTACATTGTTGTTCCAGTAACCACATAAAACAGAAAGAAGGAGACCAAGAAAAAGGCTCAGAGAGATGGAGCAACTTGTTTTCTCTTTTTCTTTTACCAAAATAAGGGAACTATGGATGGAATCTGTTTAGAAACGGTGGAAGATTAACTGGTATCTTTTCATTTCAAACATCCTCCATATTTACAGCCTCCACTGTGATAGCTTCACAAAGCAGAGGTGTCTCTACCAAGAGCCGAGTAGGAGTCTCAGGCCTGAATCATTGTCATTAACTCTTTGTTGAGCTTTAAAGTTGCCAGATTTCACTACTTTATCCAATCAGAACGCAGAGATGTATTATTATTAAGTGATAATTCTTATCAGGGTTTGTTGTGTTTGGCGCTTCCTGTGTGGAGTCTCCACCAACAACAATAAATGCACATTATGGACTTCATTAAAGGAATCCTTCACTGTTTTTACAAATGCGGCCTAAAACCTTTGAAATGTACTTATTAGAAAATCTATGTCTAACAAAACACATTATTATACGCCATTTGTTTCCAAACTAAAGCGGTAAACTCCTTGAATAAGTCTACATTCTGAGTGATCCTTTAGTAACTCTGTAAATTGATCATTTTAAATGTAAAAGCAAAGCTGTCTATGATAAATGCTGTAAAGGTACAGCTGGAGAAGAAGTGGTCAGCCCTCTCGATGCAGCAGCCCTCTCGATGCAGCAGCCCTCTCAGCGCTTTTCCCTGCTCAGTTTTTACATTCAGATTTATGTGTTCAATGAAAATTCCAGTGATTTAAACTCAATAAAAGACACGACTGTCCAAATATAATACTTAAAAATGTTATCAAAATGCCTTAAAGCAAATGCTGAAAAATGAGGTGCTGGATCCAATCAAATTATTGCCGGCCAAAATGTGGGAGGTGCCGGATCTGGCTCTGGTAGGATCTGGTCCAAATTAAGCTGTGCGTACGAGCAAATGTGAACTCAGATTGTCATCCGTTTTCACACAAGGTTGATAAAAGAGGGCCATTGTGTTTGAAAGTTGTGTCGCGCAGCACGAAAAAACTGCGCAAGTTGTTGAGTCGTGTGTGTAATCTGATCTCCGTATCGTTTGTCACCGCAGACGAATATTATAGAGAAACACAATGAAACAGTCGTCGGTTTGAGCCGCAGCGTGACGTGAAAAGCTTCATTCCTGCCTTATCTGATTACTGAGACCACCCAGGAGCTACAAGTCAGTTCTCACCTTTAGTCTGTGTGTGTGTGTGTGTGTGTGTGTGTGTGTGTGTGTGTGTGTGTGTGTGTGTGTGTGTGTGTGTGTGTGTGTGTGTGTGTGTGTGTGTGTGTGTGTGTGTGTGCTTCTCTACCTCCCACCATCTGGGCCCTGTTTGGAGAGATTTCCTGTAAAAATCACAGTCACGCCGTGGCAGAATTACCACAGTGAAAAGCAGCACCTGGAATAAAACTCGTTTCTCCTCAGACGCTCAAAGACATTTCTGGATTTCCAGCTTGAGGCGGAGGATTTGTTTTTGACCTACATGGGCGTCCTAGGCCTCGTGTTCTCTCTCCTGAAAGCAAAGGAGCAAAAGTACACATCCCAAACACTCGCAGCAGGCTGTGTAGATCATATTTCCATGTTTTTAAAGGCAAACCACAACAGAGAATTATCCACAGTGAGAGATGTAAGCCTGTGTACGAACACATTCAATAATCCAAGATGAATATTGGGTTGGAGTATATCTTCACTGAGGACTTGATAATCGTAGTCCAGGATTAGCCAACCATTCAAAGTGTTCCGATGCTCCCACACATGTTCTCGTCTGCTCGATATTTCATGAAGCTGAAGCAATATCCTTCACACGGGATCCAAAATGTTTTACCACCAAACGTTGCAGATGTGTTGCAATTATTGCTTTTTTCATCTCAGTTACGCCAATGCGGAAATCAGTGGCATAGATTGTAGATGAGGTGCAGCAAGTGTGCACGTGCATCATGTATGTTGTGTTTTTGTAGGGTGATAGCATGTACCGCCATCTACCAAGTCTGAAGTTTACAGAGCAGATGAGGGAGTGTCTGAAGTCTAACTAAACCCTGAGGTTTTGCTAAAGTGCATTTAGGATGGAAACTTAAAAGTAAATGTATTGTTTGTGGGCGGGGCTCTGGAGCAGTTAAGACACACCCAATCACTCTCTTCAGCAGGTACGACCTCCTTTCAAGCTTTTAAATCATAACTTTATTTTGATTGAACTCATCCTTTAGTAACTCCATAGGTTTAGTTTTTTTACTTTGCACATGTTGTCGAATGTCAAAACTACATAAAGTGCAATCTTTTTGAGACAGCAATGCATGTTTTGTAATTGCAATTAAATGTTTGATACCCGGGGTTTCCATTGGATACGTCTCCACTGCACCACTGCTCCGATCCGGTTGTGCTCTGCTGTTTGCCGTCCGGTAATCCTCACCAGTTGCGTTTTCAGTGCGCCACGGTGCAGTCCGATCGCAGAGGAGTTCTCGCGATATTTACATAATCGTGCGAGAACGCAGTTAAACAAAGTGTTTTTTTAAATAGTGGATTACAATGACAAATACTGTTGATGTTTAGTTGCTATGGTGATTGGCCTTTTTTATTCAATGTAAAAATGTGTTCAGGGACTGCAATATTTATTTAAATCTCTTTCCAGACCCAGATTGTCTTTATTTTTTCTACATTTCAGCGTATTTTGCACTTTAGTCACACACTGACTTTTCAACAGTTGGACCTTCATCATGTCTGAACTCCCACCCTGAGTAACTCATTAGCTCTTCTGTTTATTGTTAAATATCATCAAAGGTGAAAGTAATGGATTACAAGTGCTCACGTTACAGTAATTTAGTTACTTTTATGGGTACTTATTTATCGAGTAAAATCATTCATTTTATTTGTATTTATTTGCATTTTAAAAGAAGTAAAGTAATTAGTTACATTTCTACACCCAAGGTTAGTGAGTTACTACTTTTTTTTTTTTTTTTTGTAATAAAATGATCAACGGACATTGTGAAACTACAAAAAAATGAAATGTATTAATTCATTGGTGTTATTTTATATCAAAAATAATTGTAAATTTTGACAAACCTTTTAGTTTATACAGATGCCATTGTGGAAAATAAATTAAGTTCTAATTGTGGCAAGATTTATTACCAACAACTAATAACTTTTACTTTGAATACTATTTCATTGAGCTACTTTGAGTAGAATATATCACTACTTTTTACACCTCTGAATATTGTGTTGGAAACAGGTTTACATGACTAAAGTACTTCATGTAGCCTCTGTAGCATATTAGCACTGTGTGATGAATACCCCATCAGTCCCTCTCGACCCCCACGCCCTGTGCCAGTGGTCACCATTGTGCCGCCCCCTCACTCTTAACCCCCTCGACCCCCATGCTCAGTGTCAGCGTGTGATGTTGTGTCGTCATCAGTCATCCACGCGTCCACGGCCACCTACAGGCCGACTGTCCATTGTTCCGCTAACAGAGGACGCCCTTGTTCCGGCGCTAGTGCGGCACGCTCCCTCTGTAAATGATGAAAGAACACGAGCATGGGCTGAAGGCCTGGATCTGATGTGTGCGCTCTAACAGAAGAAGAAGAAAGAATGCGTTTGATGTTTGGATTGGTCTGATGGTATTCGTTTCACAGCGTTATTCACATTTGGTGATAACACACCATTCTGTGGATGTGAGTACGAGCTGAGAGGGAAACAACGTTCTGTTGGTTCCTCTACTTTCAGACGTCAGATGTCTGATTCCATCCATCCAGAGGTGTAAAGCAGTGGTTCTCCAACTTTTTAGGCTCAAGTACCCCTTTTCTCTTATTTCTGAATCAAGGTACAGTACCCCTTTGTCAGGCTAAAATATTTTGATTAGAAAACTATTGAAAAACAACTATAGAGTATAATGATAGAATAAAGGAGTGATATTACACATTTTAAAGAATCTCATTGTGTAAATAAGTAGAAAGAAACAGTATTTAGTGCAGTGGTTCCCAACCTGTTTAGAATCGTGACTCCATTTTGAGATCAAGAATTTCTGCCGACCCCAAAGAATTTTTTTCTAGAGTTTGTTTTTGATCATGTTTTTTGATATTTATTTTTACTGCATTTTAGTTGAACTAGATTCACAAAGTGAAAGTTTAGAGATACGGGGGCAGATTCACTAAAGGTTTAGGGGTAATAAAACGTGTTCAAAAGTCACTCCACGTGTTAATAAGGCGTACAAACTCCAGGGAATCAGGACTGCGTGTCTTCTACGTGTCACTATGCGCCCCTTAATCCATTTAGTGTGTTTCCCTCTGATCAATATGTAAAGTAGGCAGATCTCATAGGGGCACAAAAAATGGGAGGGGAAAATGTAAATAAGTTAATGCAGTGGGAGCAGTGCAATTCATCAAATCTGGAACTTTTTGAGGTGATTGTTTTAGCACCAGAAAATAGTACGACTGACAAGCAGGTGCAAACGCGCACACAGAGATCAGCTGCAGTAAATGTTGACACAAAACACAGCGAAGATGCAAAAAAAATGGTTTAGTATAAGAAAATAATTTAAATAAAGCAATCGTCAATATTTAACAGCCACTGAATAAGAAAATGCAGAGTAAAGTGTGTTTGAGGGAGAGAAAAAGCTACACACTAGAGGCACGCCCACAAAACTTTGTAAACACATTTCTACAGATGGAGGAGCGTAGATCTGTGGAGGCTTACGCTCTCGGCCCAGAGTCCATCAAAAAAGACGTTCTTTGGCCACTCGCATGCTTTGAAATCTGAGAAAGTGGGCGTGTATGTTCATTGTGGAGGCGCGGCTTCAGCAGCAGGCACTTCCTGGAGGGGGCGGTTCAGACAATGTGACGTCAGTTCAGAACAGACCACTAATTTTTCAGAAGAGGGCGGGGAAGAAGCGCAGAGAGCAGGATTTTTGAGGATTTCTCAGAGATGCAGGAATGAAGCCCAACAATACTTTGGGTGTGTTTTTGATAAGAAATTAACATTGTAACAAGGTATAAAGCTCAAAAAAATTGATTTGCATGATATAGGACCTTTAAAACAAAAAAAATTAATGATTTACTTAATAACGGTTGGGTGTAAAAATGTAACAAATTACTTTACTTCTTTTAAAGCCTACTTACAGTAAGTACATGTAAAATTACTGAGTAACACTTTAAGTTTTATACATAAGGCTGTCATTCATTAGCATTAATAAGCTGTCATTAAAAGCCTTTTGGTAAATTATGACACCTTTGCAGCTATGTTGGCATTTTTTGGGTGAGATGGAAGGATCTAGTGGGGTTAGCTTGGGTTAGGGGGTAAGGGTAAGGGTAAGGGTTAGGGTTAGGGTAAGGGTAAGGGAAAGGGTTAGGGTAAGGGTTAGGCACTTAATGACAGCCTTCATGACACCGTATTCAAGAATTCAATTCAAAATTTTAAAAAACTTCACAGGTGGAAATAACGAGCATTCAATTTAATTTTGTTTAATTTGATTGGTCGGCTATGATGTGATGCCTTTGATTGTTGTCTGTTTGCTTCATTTTTTGTAGTTTCACAATATAATAACAAAATATATAATTTACTCAGTAACGGTTGGGTGTAGAAATGTAATGAATTATTTTACTTCTTTTAAATGTGTTTAAGTACAAGTAAAATTACTGATTTAGAAAAATACTCAAAAAAAGTACAAGTACCCATAAAAGCAACTCAATGACAGTAACATACTGTAAGTATTTGTAATCCATTACTTTCACCTCTGTTTGGATTATCTTCGCACCTAGCAACTCTGGCTAAGGTTAAAGGGGCAGGGCTAAGATATCAGGTTTACTAATCATTTTGAATTGTGAATAATAATTGATCAGATCGTACCCTCAAAACTTGTAAATATATTCTTTCACCAAAATAATATTTATGAACACTTTGAGAATTGAGTTTGTTGTGAGAGTAAATATACCAGAAACTACTACTACTATAGAAATAAAACCTATAAAAGCAACTCAAGTACAGTAACGTGAGTGCTTGTAATCCATTACTTTCACCTCTGCATTCATGTGACCTGTTGTTTTTGACACATGTGAGGAGGCGATGGGTTTCCTGGAATCCCTGTAGGAGATCAACATCTGGAAGGGATTTTTTTTTTTTGTTCTACTTTTTCTTCTTCTTGAGCTGGAAATGATGTGTGTTAGTGTTCATCCACACTCTGAGGCTCCGTCAGGTAGCCCGGGGAGCAGCTTTAAGGTGCTGCGCCTCTAAGCTTGTATCTAAGTACTCCTGTAGCTCAGAATGCCAACCAAGAGTATTTTTAGCATCTGACGGATTGATTCTGAGCCGACTGTCTTGTCCAAGTCCTTCCAGATCTCTTTTGTTGTGTATTTGATGTGTTTAACGTGAGGTGCGCGACCGCATGTTAAAGGGAGGTGACCTAGAGAGAGAAACTTCTCAGGAATAAACCATCTGTGTCACAAAGACAAAAGCCCAATGCCCTCCCTCCCTCGTCAAGAGAAGCAGAAGGAAACGAAGAACCCGTCTTGCCACCAACACCACACAGAGAATCGTCCCAATTTCTTTTCCTTCATATCCTGCTTTTAACTCAGAACCTTTTGTAGCACCTAACGCACGCCGTTTGGGCTCTTGTGCGACGACACAAACTTTGTGACTTTGGTGATATCTCGGTGAGCGCTGTCGTCTGACAACTTTCTGTCACTCACTCTTTTTTTCTCTTTTCCTCAGCACACGTGTCTTCTACTCCCATCGATTGATTAGCAGACATCAAGCCCCTGTAGTCATGCTAGAACTTCATTTGAATCCTCAGTTCTTACCCCCCCACCCTTCGTCTTTCAACCAGCAGCTGTCAGCCACATCAACACCAGACGTGCTCCGCTCCAGACAGACTTAAATTCAAGCACTCTCTTACACTATATATAGATAAAATGTCTCCCTCTTTCAAGAGATGAGGCACCTTGGAAGTCGTCGATACAGAGCGCTTTATCACAGGCAAAGTAACTTTGAGAGTAAAGATGAAACGCTTTGTTTTGCTCTTTCCACTTTGTGCTTGAAAGAGGGAGAAAGCGATGTTATTCCGAAGCGTTTAAGTGGCTCACGTTTTGATCTGCCCCGTCCGTCAACGGGAAAAAAAAACGAAAAGCACCTCCTGATGCTTCTGATCGTTAGGTGTCCTCAAAGTGTCTCAAAGTCTCTTTGTTATCGCTGAGAGCGTCGATTAAAGGCACGAGTATCATTTATTCATTTCTGCCGTCGAGCGGGGATTGGAGAGAGCTTAGCGTTGATTTTCCTCTAACTCCGGAGGTGCGGTGATGATGAAGTCAGCTTTCCTTTGAGAGACAAGATGTGGAGTGAAAGTTTTTCTGCTCGGCAAAATCTTGAAAGCCTCGACTGATCTGGGAGATGAAGTAAACGGTGTTCAAACTTTATTAAACTTTTCTTTCAGCCTCTCGCTGCAGGTTGACACCTCTGAGGAAGAACCGTGTGGAACCGTGTACGGAAACATGTGGACGCACTGTTCCACCAGTCAGTCACCTGTCAGTATGTATCGACGTATGGACTGAGATCACACAGGCAGGTTGAGTGTGTGTTTTTTTGGGATGTGTCGGATTGATTTTGGCGACATGGCTGCACAAAGCCCTCCAGGATCCGTGCCCCTCAGCGTGTGTCTGGTTCCTCTTTTCAGCAGAAGAAGACAATGCCACATTCATCTCCTCCCTCCTCCTTCCTGAGTGCTGTATCTGTTTCTTTAAGTTGCCTCTCAGCCTGGAAGTCCTTTTCATTCCCCACTGTTTCAGGTTTTTTCTTCCCTCCCTTGTTTTCTTCTTCTTCAAATACTCAATCCTGTTGCGATGTATCTGTTAGAAGTTCAAAAGTTCCTTTCATGCCCCAAACTTTCTGCTGTCTTCACTTTTCAACTGCCAAGATGAATATCGGTGGGACAGAGCAGAGAGAGGAAAGGCTTGACAAGACTTCTAAAGGCACAGGAGCTTGTCCTGTCGCTCCTTTTTCCCATAACTGGCTCCCTCACATAAGACGCTGGAATCAAATGCAAAGTGAGGAGGCGCCGTCTTTTAAGGCACATCAGTAGAGAACTGGTGGAGAGAGACGCTGCTTTGCTGGAGTTTTTCCACAACTTTTGTAAAACAAGAAACTGGTGCAAATGTCTGACATGTTATCAGAAGTGCTGACAATAAATCCAATGTTTCCGTGCATGAGGGGAAAAAGCCGATGACATGAACATAAGGACCTGGAGTGTTAGGGCACACAACCTGTTGTACTTTGGTTCTGGTTTATGATGAAAAACTACCTGGAGAATAGGGGTGGGAACCTCTGGGTACCTCACGATATGATACGATACGCAATACACAGCTCACGATAACGATTATCTCACGATATGACGATACTGCGATTATTGATATATTGGAAATCAGAATCAATCTACGATAATCTATAAGTAAGTATCTCTAATAATGCCATTATAGTGCAATATTCCAGTGAACAATATATTGGTTCCTTCAACAAACAGACAACGTTTCTTGTGATCTATATATATATGGACAATCACAAGTTATTTATCTATTCTAATTGTATTTTACAGTTACAGGACAGATTCAAGAAAAGTTGAATACTTCTGGGTTCAGCCCAAGTGTCCTCTTTTTTGGAAATCAAAATGTGGTCACACAGGATGTGTAGGGTTAGCAGATGATGGAGCATTAGCATTTAGCATGGAAACTCCTGCTAGGTGTTTGTAGAATGCCTCTATATCGTTCCGTCCATCATGTTGTTCTCATTGTTTAAAGCACAGATATGAGCACAAAAAGCTCAAACTTTATTCCCTTTGCAGACAACCGTGAGTTTCTCTTTGTAGTTTGTTCTGTCTGGTCCATCTGTTGGATATGTGAAGTGTAAACACACTTCAGTGTTTTGTGTCAGCCTGAGCCTGGGGGGGGGGAGGCTGCGGTTTAACACTTTTAAGAATCACTTTGTGGGGCATCAGCATCACGGGGCGGCCACGGGAAAAAACCTGAAATAGCTGAAACCAGACCTCTGTGCAAATAATCACCCTGGGCCTCAGTAAACCTTCATGTTTATGCATTGTAAATTGTGAAAAAGAGGAATGCTCCGACACTGTGTGGCGTGTGTATTTCAGGGCTCTGAACGTTGGACGCTCGCTTGCATTTCACCCACACAACCACAGGCTTCAGACAGAAATAATCACTCAGATTCCAAACGGGACCAGAAGTGACTTTTCTTTTTCTTTTTTTAAGGCGGCCATAAGAATGTGTGTGAAAGCTTTTCAGTGCATATGTAGCCATCAATGCTGCTGCTGCAGGGTCAAAGAAATAAAAAAAACTTCCCCTAACTTCCCGTCATGCTAAGTTTTTCTTTGGTGACCATGCATTTTTTGAAATTACACAACAGGCTTTGGGAGATTAGTCGGCGTCTTTGCTTCAGAGAAGAAGACACGTTATAATCTGCAAACCCTCCACTTTCACTGTTACATGGTAACAACGCAGCGGCTTCTATAAACACAATGGAACATTTTTAGATAGCTCGCCTCCATCTTTTTACAGCCGTTCAGAGGAGAAAAGGCTTCTGGCAGGAAAAGAGTCGTCACCGCCATTATCTCCTCCCCTGTAATTCACCTAATTTGTAACGGCCCTCGTCTTTGATGTTCCTCGTCCTTCAACCTGTTTACGCAACCAGCAAAACCTGAGACGGACTGATTGATGTCGTGACACACACGCACAGACAAATGTGCATGTTCTCGTTTCATCAGCAGCAGGTTGTGTTTCCTACTGTGTGTGTGTGTGTGTGTGTGTGTGTGTGTGTGTGTGTGTGTGTGTGTGTGTGTGTGTGTGTGTGTGTGTGTGTGTGTGTGTGTGTGTGTGTGTGTGTGTGTGTGTGTGTGTGTGAGGCGGACGTTAGCCCAAGGCAAGAAGATTTATTGTGTTTCTTCTTCCTTTTTGTAACTTCTCCTCTGGTGTTGTTGAGCGCAGGTAAAAGTTAGCACGATTACATCACTGACGAATCTTTTAGACAAAATCCTCTCTTTGCCAAAACCAAACAGACATCTTACTTCATGCAAAGCAACGGTGGAACCTTTTTTATCTGACTATAGTCGTATCTGACTGATTTGATCACATGCACATTAATGGGACGTTACTGCTTCACTTCGCCGAATGTTTACTCATTCATTGCCAGCCATTTTCAGAACAGCTACCCCCTTTACTGCCAGCCATTTCAGAGCATTTTGACTGATTTTTAGGGACCAACAGAATATTTTGGAATATGACAACCTGAAATCTGAAACCAGATTCGGAAAGATTAGTTTCGTTCTTCCGTAATCAGCAGTTGAACAGAGTCAAGTTTCACACAAATCACCAGTTTCACACGCCACTTCCTGCTCCTCCCAGACATGCCGAGTAGACCTGCTTTCCCCGGTTTGTTGATCATTTTGTTTCATGGTCGCAACACTTTCAATAGTCCACTTAGTTCCACACATGCTCTGGTTGAGCCTGGAGCTGCTGGGAGCTGCATCATAGAGGTCGACCGATATGGGATTCAAAGGCCGATGCAGATACCGATTTTTTTATTTTTTTCTAATTTTAGCCGATGGCCGATATCTAAAGCCGATTTTGGAAGCCGATATTTCGGGCCGATGTACTTTTTTTTTAAAAACATATTGATTATGAAAGAGAATTTAAACACTCGTATGATATAAATTTATATATACTATAATGGTGTCACTGGTAAGAAAGACCCTATTTTTTGTTTACAGAAATCACTATTAGAGATACTTAATCATTTACATTGGTATGTGGACACTTATTTACAGAAATGTTGCACTAAAATAGTGTCACTGTTCATAGGACACTTTTTCAATTTATTGCCTTTCAGAGATATGAAATAAAAATTGTATTTTTTCACTTAATCTTTTTTTTCTTATGTCATAGATTATCGTAGATTGATTTCTGACCAATATATCAATAATCGCAGTATTGTCATATCGTGAGATCATCGTCATTGTGAGCTTTGAATCGTGCATCGTATTGTATCGTGAGGTACCCAGAGGTTCCCACCCCTTTACACAACCAAGTAAAACAAAAAGGTACAGGACGGGTAAATAGAAGTAAAGCATGACAACTATATACAATGTGCAAGTAGTGAGTTTAAACTATTTCAAGCTTCTTTCTTAACTTAAAGTATCTAATAATTAAGTTCACAAAAAATACAATCAAAAAGTAACCTGAAAAGTGGTTTCAGTGTAAATTGCTGGTTCAAGCATTTTGACTTCAAGTATCAAAGACAAACAGATCACCACAGAATAAAACACACTATCACATGGTAGTAAATAATATCGGCTTTTTATTTGTAAGGCTTCTACCTCTTCCATTCACATGCTATCATTATTATTACTTTTTTTTTGTATATTCTTAATGTACAATATATGGGGTAATGTAATTTAAAAAGTAGAAACATTTAGTTTTAACTGGCAAATAATGGGCAGGCAGATCAGAGTGTGGTTAAATTTGCAAAAATAATGGGTCAACATATGTGACATTAGGTGGAAAAAGTGGTGGAAAGGAAAGTGCTGAAAATGTCTTGAAATTGTAAAAATGAAAGGACATTGACATTTGATGGAGAAGTGGCAGAAATGGGAGTAATGTAGCAAAAATGCATTAAAATGAGCAAAAATGCATTAAAATGAGCAAAAATATTGCAAGAAAAAGTGATGAAAACAGGTTGAAATATGGCAAGTTTGGTGTAGTTGCAGAAAAATGCTAAAAAATAAAGAAAGAAAGAAAGAAAGAGCAAAAAAGAGCTTAAATTATTCAAAAATATATATTTTTAGTTTCTTGTAGGCATCTGGCGACCCCCTCTTAGTGTCTTGTGAGCCCAAATGGGGTCCTGCCCCCAAGGTTGAGAACCCCTGGTCTATGGGACTTCACAACAAAGTGGAAATGAAAACAAACCTTTAAATTGTTTCAACATTTTACCAAACTTCTTTTTTTGTGCAAATGATATATTTATTGATGGATGAGGCTCCACCCCCTCACTGCTGTCAGACCTTCTCCTCCTCCTCCTCCTCCTGCACGTCCTCTTCTTCTCTCACATTCTTCTTCATCACCATGCAACTGTTTCGCTCGTGTGGATCTTTGTTCACTTTGGTATCTTTACACTCCTCAGCTGTGATCTCACCGTCCTGATGTGTGTACACACACTTATTGCCACATTCATACACTCCTGTTGAACGCGTGTGCGTGCGTGCGTGGAGGTGATTTATATCAGGTTCAAAAAGCACGTAAGGAAACATTTTGGGAGTGTGGACCAGGCTCTGAGAGGAAAGTTATGTGGGTGGAATGTGCAAAGGTTTTGAACCCTCACCTCATCCAGGCAGCATTCCTGTTGGTTTGACGACACACAGCCTGTGTTTTTATGGCCTGTGCAGCAGACTGTACTGTACTGGTGTACCAGGGCAGCGAGAAAAAAAACTAAAGTAAACGATACAAACGAGTCAAAAGCTGAGAAAAGTGTTTTAATCTGTTTGATCTCACAGGTGTCGACTGCTGCTGATGCAGAGGAGACACCTGAACCATGCCTACCTTCTTCTGCAGGGTTTGCATGTTCTCAGCTCGGACTACAGGTGACGGATAAACACCTGAGGTCGTCCTTACTTCCCCACACGTGTTCAAATGTAATCACTCAGCTTTAATTTGGTGCTGAGCTGAGCAGTGACTCAAAAAAAACCTGTTGTTACATAATTGTAAAGCCTGAGGCCAGAGCGACGCATAAAAACATGATTAATGCACAGATGGAGATTAAATATGCTTTGATACAGAAGAAAAACCATCAGTGACATGATGGCACTGGTGTCCTCTAAACCAGTGGTTCTCAACCCTTTCAGCATGCGACCCCCAAAATAAAATAAGACCCCCACTGTACCTGAAAGCGGTTGAACAAAAACAGACGGAAAAAGTTCCACCAAACAGATATTTATGAAGATTTTAAGAATTCATGTTTATCAAAATTGGTCGTGATTGTAAATTTAAAATAAACCACTTGCAGCATTTAATTAGGGTCCGAAGGAACCTATTGTTCTTGCTCTTTTTCCCTATTATTCCTTTTCGGTGTTTCCCCTTAGAATGCCCGAAGTCTCACCAAATTTTTCACGCACCTCAGGCCTGCTGAACAAATAGATATTTTGGCGCAATGAAAAAAATCGCTAAAAAAATATGTGCACGGCGCGCATTATAGATGTCAAAAATGCGATGAAACTGCACGACCGGCAGGTTTGCCCGATTCATATGAAATTCGTCACATATATTCTTGACCCTAAGATGAGCAAAAAGTTACATTATGACCAAACAGGAAGTCAGCCATCTTTGGTCAGGAGCTCCATGCGATTCGCTTTGAACTCGTGCCAGAACACTTACAACCCACTGAAGATTAAGAATCATCAAAAGAATTTGCGTATCTTTAACGGTTTGGTCGTGCGCGCATTACAAACAACGCAAAAACATGAACAAACTGTGATGGACCCGCATGACCAGCTGGTTTGTCCTATTCATACGAAATTCGCCGCATGTAATCTTGACCTCAAGATGAGCAAAAAGTTACATTATGACCACGCCCAAAACCAAACAGGAAGTCGGCCATCTTGGGTTCGCTCTTGCGCGAACTAGCCTGAGAGGCTTCACTCGATTCACTTCAAACTCGACTAGAACACTTAGGACCCACTGAAAATTGAATTAAAACTCATCAAAAGAATTTGCGTATCTTTAACGGTTTGGTCGTGGCGCGACTGGTGCCATTTAGCGCGCCATTATAGGAAAATGTATATAACTTTCAAATGCAAAGTTCAAACTACTTCCTATTTGATACACATGCATGTTGACTGTCAATCTCTAAATAAGACTCAATGTCACAATTACCCATCATGCCTTGTGTTCTCAGGGAGCGCCGCTTTTAGTGGCGTCCGACGCTAACAGCTCTACCGTAAAGATGATATGTCGTGTTGACTTCAAAATAGTGTTGGATGAATCTTATAAGATGGGAGCAGGTCGCTGGGAGGGGCCTATAATGTCACTGGAAAATCCTTCGCCATCACATTCTAAATGCTGTGTCATGGCTATTTTTCAATGGGTTTGCAACAAATTCACTGAGAGTGATTTTTAACTGGTTTACCTTTTATACTGGGTTTTTTCGACTGGCGCCATTTTGCACACCATAATAGAAAAACCGCTATAACTCTCATATACAACGTTCAAACAGCCTCATATTTGATACACATGTTGACTGTCCATTCCTAAACAAGAATCAATATGAAAATTACCCATCATGCCTTGTGTTCTCAGATGGCACACACCATAACAGAAAACTGATATAACTCTCATATACAAAGTTCTGCTGCTGCTCGCGGCTTAATTCTAATTGAGTCCCTTCCAAGAAACTTGAAGATACATGTTTGGGTTAGCTTAGCACGTAGCAACGCTAACTAAAAACATCACAACTCAGACGTGAACATCCTTCAATCATTGTCTCTGAGGAAAAGCAACTGGAAATAAAAGTCTGGATTTAGGAAATGTCAGATTTGATGTGGAGTTGTCAAGAAATTATCCCAGATCTCAGCTGTTGCTACAGCAACGCTACAGTTAGCAACTTTAACCAACCAATCAGCAGCAGCCGTAAATCACTGTCCCAGTAATGAACCCAAATTAACCTTTTCAACAAACCAGTGTGGAAGCTGGAGATGGAAAGTGTGAGCGGACTGAGATTAAAAGGTTCCACGCATGTGACCATACACACACACACACACACACACACACACACACCATTAGTCCCCAGAGTTCCAGCTGCCCTGGGCTCTAAAGTCATGCTGTCCCAGTGTGATTGAAGGTCCAGCTGCTAGAGCGGCTCTTTTGATCCTTTTTCCTTTCATGAGAAACACAAACAGCTCCTCGTCGTCACCCACACTGGAGTGATTGATACACATACACACACACACACACACACACACACACACACACACACACACACAGATCTTTACACTCAAATTTTAATTACTCTGCACACACACACGACCTGCATGAACTCTGATTGAAACAAAATGACGGGACAGAATCTGCAGCTTTTAAAGATTTCCACTGATAAAAAACTGAACTCTTGTATTTCATTTGTTAATTGTGATCAAAGTTATTTTCCGACCACATCAATGTTTTAACCTTGCCTGCAAGATGTTTGTGAACACCAGGAGAATTCATCTTGTGCTTTTCCCGCCTTTGCCTTTCGAACCCAATCCGAACAACTTTAAACCAATCATGAGGCAGTGTTGTGGTTTAGGGCGGGATATCCGGGTGTGACGAAAGCATAAGCGTTGAAGCAAAACTGGCACATGCGCAGTTGCGGGGAGAGGAACTAGCTAATAGCTATTAGCATAGATCCGAATCAAAATAGAAAGACATGGACGCAGGAGGATGATTTATTTCCTTTTTCAAAGAGCAACAACGAGAGGCGCTTTGTATATTTTTGGACGGTAAAGACGGCAAAGCGGAGCTTTGTTGTTGTTGTAGCAGCGCATGCCAATGATGACATCATCATTTGTTACCGTGTGATTGGCTAAAACACATCATGGTGTACAGGCGCTTCGCCCAACCAGCTTCAAGCATTCTGTCCATGTCCCTCCCTGGTTCTGAAAGGATTCACCAGACCCAGATCCATGTGGAGAACTGGAGTCAGAGGGAGGGGCTACACATTATTCTGGCTGTTGCCAGGTTATCAGTGTTTAGGACTTGCTGACAATATGATAATAGACTTAAACAATCTGGGATAAAAGTCTGAGGCCAGGACCCCAGAGTGGCTCACAGATCAGTTTTTCTGTGCTTTTATTTTGAAGTCTATCGCATTTGTGAGTTTTGATTAAATGCAGTTAAATTCAATCGCTCTCTAATTATTCTACTGTACCTGTACTGTCACCCTCTGTATCTCAGGTTCAAGCTGAAATGATAAATTTGGTTTAATTTTAGTCGCTGCGTGTACTGAAAGTTGATTTTAGTGGAGACACTTATATTATTAAGTTAGAATGTAGTGGAAACTAGCATTTACAATCAGACACTTTATTTGCAAATCCGTGTTTTTACAGTATTGACCATGCTGAGAACCTTCAAACTATGTTTAGAAACTCTATTAATCAAACTGAAAGTTGTCACTCAAACAGGTACCATTAGGGGTACATTTATTTCATTTAATGGGTCCGGTTCATTTCAGTCATTTAACACCCCCCAGAGGACTTACCCTATTATACTGTATATTCATATTTAGATTTCATTTTTGAACATGTTGTTTTAATTATTATTATTTTAATTTACAGTCACTTGTTCTTATTTTATTCACATTTTTTTATGTCATTGAACTTAATTTGATTTCATTTATTTTTTTCTAAGTATTTACATGTCACGTACTGTAGACGGTGCTACTGTACATAGTGAAGGTCACCTGATCGCTATAGCTTCACTCACGCCACACCTGCCACTACACCTAGCTACTTAAATTAGGTAAGTTTAGTGAAAGTTAGGCAGGCAGGTACGCGTGCGATGAACTGGTGCGCGTTAATTTAGAAGTGATCCGACCTCCCATAGTGTGCGTGTGTGTGTGTGACAGGGAGGGGTGTTCACACCGAACCCGATTGAAGTGATATGGGGTGCTGAATGTAAAAACTCACTGTTTCATAGCTGACATATTTTCAACATTTAACTCACTTTCCTCACATTCATATTCATTTAGATTTAGATTTAACATTTACATTAACATTTAGATATAGATTTTACATTTACATTAAGATTTAGATTTCACATTTAGATTTAGATTTAGCATTTAGCAAAAAAAGGACAAAGATTGTGACCCAAGTGGTGGAAAGGTGTGATTCTACAAAAACACTGGTGACGTTGGTAAAAGGAGACAAAAAGAGACAAAAACATGAAAGTGCAGAGAAGTGCGGGTCAGTTTCACTGGAGGAGCCTGAGATCAGGTGCTTCTTCTCTCCACGGCTGAGTTGTAAATGTCATAATAACGTACTACTCATACTAACGTACTACTCATACTAACATACTACTCATACTAACGTACTACTCATACTAACGTACTACTCATACTAACATACTACTCATACTAACGTACTACTCATATTAACGTATTAATATTAACATACTACTCATACTAACGTACTACTCATACTAACGTACTACTCATACTAACATACTACTCATACTAACGTACTACTCATACTAACGTACTACTCATATTAACATGCTACTCATACTAACATAGTACTCATACTAACATAGTACTCATACTAACGTTCTACTCATATTAACATGCTACTCATAGTAACATACTACTCATATTAACGTACTACTCATATTAACATACTACTCATACTAACATAGTACTCATACTAACATAGTACTCATACTAACATACTACTCATACTATCATACTACTCATACTAATGTACTACTCATATTAACATACTACTCATACTAACGTACTACTAATACTAACATACTACTCATACCAACATACTACTCATACTATCATACTACTCATATTAACATACTACTCATATTAACATACTACTCATACTAACATACTACTCATACTAACATACTACTCATATTAACATACTACTCATACTAACGTACTACTCATACTAACATACTACTCATACTAACGTACTACTCATACTAAAGGCTCAAACAGACTCCAGTGGATCCCGCGAGCAGTGTTTTGTGTGACACTAAGTCCTCGCGATAGTAAAATCTGAGCTTTGCATTTAATTTGCCTGGCAGGGTCTGTAATAAATCTGCTTCTTAGAGTAAACTAAAAATCAAACATCCCCTTTTCAAAACAAAAGCCTATCTTCTTGTCTTCCATTAGTGTTTAAACTCTTTTGTAAATAGGGCTCTTGTTTTGAAGTTAACAGGAAGTTCTGTCAGTAGCACAATAGAGGGTCTCCAAAAATCTCCGAAATGTGTGAATGAAATGTGTGTACGTGAGTTTTATGGATGAAATGAGCACATGTTAATATTCTACTTGGTCACTTTCTCACTTCAGATGTTTTTAGAACTTTCAAAGTAAAGGTGGAGAATCACCAGAGATAATTAGCCTCAGTGTGAACAAGGTTTTTGTTCTTGTAGGTTCCAAATGCATCTTAGGAATATATACTCATTGACTTTTTGAGGATACGTTTGATGGTTTGAAGGATCAGTAATTGTGATTAATGGAATTTAACATGATTTGAGAATGTAGTTGTAATTGACTTTCAGAGGGAGATAAAATTTGAATTTGAATTGTAATTGAAAAAAATGCCGGACGACGTAATTGGAATTGAGTGATAATTGAACATGGATAATTATAATTTTAAAATGTAATTGACCCCAACCCTGGTGTGTGGCACTCAAAGGGCGGGGCCACTGGTTTGTGGGACAGTTTATGGAAAATTATTTTGTTTTGTTTTTGGGTCCCCATCTTTCTGTTTCTTCATTACTATGTTTATTTTCTCCTCAAACTTTAAATTTAAATGCTTGTGTTTGGGAACGATGAACACATTCTGATGATTGATTACATGAATAAAGAACGTTTGTTCTCCTCTCTCGCTTTTCTTACCTTTCTCCTCTGTGACCTGTGTCTCCCTCTTCCTTTCCTGTGCTCTGTCAATCCCTCGCTCTCTCTCTCTCTCTCTCTCTCGCTCTCTCTCTCTGTCTCTCTCTCTCTCTCTGTCTCTCGCTCTCTCTGTCTCTCTCTCTCTCTCTGTCTCTCTCTCTCTCTGTCTCTCTCTCTCTCTCTCTCTCTCTCTCTCTCTCTCTCTGTCAATCCCTCTCTCTCTCTGTCTCTCTCTCTCTCTCTCTCTCTGTCAATCCCTCTCTCTGTCTCTCTCTCTCTCTCTCTCTCTCTCTCTCTGTCTCTCGCTCTCTCTGTCTCTCTCTCTCTCTCTCTCTCTCTCTCTCTCTCTCTCTCTCTCTCTCTCTCTCTCTGTCTCTCGCTCTCTCTCTCTCTCTCTCTCTCTCTCTCTCTCTCTCTCTCTCTCTCTGTCAATCCCTCTCGCTCTCTGTCTCTCTCTCTCTCTGGGAATGTTTTCCTGCTGGTTGTCAGAGCAGTCAGTGTGGTGCATAACAGCGGTGCTTTGTTGACGTTCCTCTTTGCCTATCTGCTGTGCTCTCTGTGTTTTGAAACTCACCCCCTCTCTGCACACCTGCTGAGGAGCCACATGACACTGGGAAACATCACCACAATGTGGTCAAAACACTTTTATCTTAGTTTTAGTTGTGGATTTTCAATCTCTCGGGATTCAACGGTTGAAACGCAGCTGGTCGTGGACGAGTGGTTTCTTCTGCTTCCTTTACTCACAGTAGGCGGGACTTAGAAGCATCAGAACCGGAAACAACAAAGTGCAAGACTAGAACATAACAGGAGTTTTAGCAACAGACTAGAGATCACTGTGAAGTGTTGCATGTGTTCTTATTGTCAGTCTCTACTACAACCAACGTACGCCTAACCCATTTCACACGTTGGCTTTGTGTTAAAGAATTAGAACGCTTTCACACCAGTTAAGTCAGGGACTCGGTCTGAATGGGTGGAGAACAGCTGATCATTTTATCACCTTGGTTTGGCTCGGTTTGCGTTCAGAGAACAACTTCTGATAAGTGCCATTAAATAATTTTTTTGTTAAAAAACATGATTAAAAAAATTGATTTGGACATTTTTTTTTGATCGATACAATAATTGTGCGGTGAAATATCGCAATATATCGCTGAATCCATATTTTCTTACACCCTTAGATTATTCCTTGTGATAGAAGAGTTTTTTAGTTAAGGGTCTAATGTTTTGTCATTTCGAAGCTCTTATTGTCCAGTTTACACAGTTCAGTTTGTTTAGCGTCGGTTAGCATCAGTTAGCTTCTCCTCCACCTGCTGCTCACGTCAATACGGAGGCCGAGGCTTGATTAGTTAAGTAGCCACACCTGAACTAATCCAATCTGACAGAGCGTCTCCCTGGCCTACACCCTCTGATGATAACTCACACACCACAACCCTGAAACTGATTCATGACATTTAAGCTCAGGGGCCAAATAAGCAGAGGTTTGTCTTTAGTGGGTGATTTCAGTGCCTGCACAATCTTCACTTTAAACTTATTATGTGGCCAATTTTTATGTAATTTGGGGGAAACTTTGTGGAATAATTTCAAGAAAATTGCAGGATTTGGGAAAAATTGAGAGTTCTTTTAACAATTTCAGATTAATCGTGTGATATAAGCAATCGGGGAAATGTGAGCCCTGCTAATATTGTGCAGTTTCAATTAATTTTGTACATTATTTTGGAGATATCTACAACTGAATGAGCTGGTAATTTACACAAGGATTCATAGTTTCTCTGACCTTTGTACTTTATGCTGCCAAATTGAATGCTCTAGGGTCCGATTTGGCCCCCGGGCCTTGAGTTTAACATTGTGCCCTACAATCATTGCTAACCTCGTTTCATGAAGCCTGAGATGTAGAACTTTAATGCTCTATCTTGTTTTTCTTGTTTAGAGACACATGAGTCACGGTGGCTCATCCTAAAAATGCTCTAATAGCACATACTTAGTTTTTTTTAGTTGCTTTGAAGCGTTTGACAGACTTATGGGGACCGTCGGAGTGTGTGGCACAAGCTTAAAAACAGTGTGACTCACACTAAAACCATGGAAGTCCTATTTAACTGCTGGTTGACTTCCTAACAACGTGCACCAGGCAGTGTGTGGCAGAGCTGTTCTAAAGGTTTCAGATGCTCTAATGTACAGATGTGCACAGCATCACACTCTGATTGGCAGCTAAGCAGCTCCAACATCTGTCTGATAACTGTAAAGACTTCTGTGGAGAACATATTTGTTAGGTTTTGCATCTGAATGATGCGTCGCACATCTCTGAGCTGTCACAGGAAACTCAAATAAGATAAAATTGTCATTTGTGGAGTGAAAACAGAATTCAGTGAATAAACTAACAGAAAAAAACAATTCCCCTCATGTTGGAAGGTTTTAACTGAAGCTATGTGCACAGCTTGGTTCGCTTAATGTGCGATTTTAATCACAAACATGTTTCATTCCCTTCAACGTGGCAGAAGGCTTCAGATCACAGAGACATGCTTCCACATTGGAAGTATTAGTCTATGAAATACATGCTTTATTTTAGGCAAGGCAAATATATTTGTATAGCACATTTCATACACAAGGCAACTCAATGTGCTTTACGTGATCAAAAAGTGCAACAGAAAACATCCAACAGCTTAAAATCAATAAAAACATTAAAATCGGCAGCAAAAAAAAACTAAAAATATTTAAAATCATCAAGAAACACATGACATCAACAACGTGACAAAAAATCTCTCTCAATCATATGCAGTAGAGAAAAAGAGTTCCTTTAAATTTGTTATTAAAATGTTCACATGTGTTGCTGACTTCAGTTTGTTTCACTTCTTTGCAGCATAACAACTAAACACAGCATCACCATGTTTACTGAGAGCTCTGGGCTCCACTATCTGACCTGTGTCTATAGATCTGTGAGCTCTGGGCTCCATTAGCTGACCTGTGTCCATAGATCTGTGAGCTCTGGGCTCCACTATCTGACCTGTGTCCATAGATCTGTGAGCTCTGGGCTCCACTATCTGACCTGTGTCTATAGATCTGTGAGCTCTGGGCTCCACTATCTGACCTGTGTCTAAAGATCTGTGAGCTCTGGGCTCCACTATCTGACCTGTGTCCATAGATCTGTGAGCTCTGGGCTCCACTATCTGACCTGTGTCCATAGATCTGTGAGCTCTGGGCTCCACTATCTGACCTGTGTCAATAGATCTGTGAGCTCTGGTCTCCACTATCTGACCTGTGTCAATAGATCTGTGAGCTCTGGTCTCCACTATCTGACCTGTGTCTATAGATCTGTGAGCTCTGGGCTCCACTATCTGACCTGTGTCCATAGATCTGTGAGCTCTGGGCTCCACTATCTGACCTGTGTCTATAGATCTGTGAGCTCTGGTCTCCACTATCTGACCTGTGTCTATAGATCTGTGAGCTCTGGGCTCCACTATCTGACCTGTGTCCATAGATCTGTGAGCTCTGGTCTCCACTATCTGACCTGTGTCTATAGATCTGTGAGCTCTGGTCTCCACTATCTGACCTGTGTCTATAGATCTGTGAGCTCTGGGCTCCACTATCTGACCTGTGTCCATAGATCTGTGAGCTCTGGGCTCCACTATCTGACCTGTGTCTATAGATCTGTGAGCTCTGGGCTCCACTATCTGACCTGTGTCCATAGATCTGTGAGCTCTGGTCTCCACTATCTGACCTGTGTCTATAGATCTGTGAGCTCTGGGCTCCACTATCTGACCTGTGTCCATAGATCTGTGAGCTCTGCTGGGTTCAGACCTGACTAACATATCACTGATGTATTCTGGACCAAACCCATTCATAGATTTAACCGTGGTTATAGAGTGAGAACCATTAGAATACTGGTAAACATATTCTAACTTTGTAGCACCATAACAACTTATTGGAGAACAGATCTTTGCACATTAGAGGTGTGTATTACCATGAATCTGATGATATGTCCTAATACTAAACAATACGATATACATTGCAATGTATCGCAATAACAAAAATTACAACATTTCTTTATAAGTATAAAATGGTATGAAATACAATTTATTTCATTGTTTTTTTTACTTGTGAGAACAAGTAAATAGTAACTAACTGTAATTAAAGCACCAATATCACAAACAAGTTGTATGTTTATCAAACTGTCAAATTACGTTTTTCAAAGACGTTAAACTTTTGCTTCTACAACAGATGAGAATTCTAACCACATACATCTATAAAAGTGTTCAGTATGTTTCATTTAAATAAAATGGAATATCAACTTCCAGCTAAAATGCATTGAGGAGTGAGGTAGTTTAAAGGTTCATGTCATGCTATTTTTCTCCATTTGTTCTAAAAACCCCAAAAACATAATATTTGAGGTTTATTTTCCCAAACTCGTCTGTTTTCTAGAGTTTTAGCCTCTGAAAAGTCACTTTCTGATCAACTCTACAAACAGGCTGATTTGCGGCCTACTTATGCATATTCATGAATGGGCGTGTCTATAGCCTGGACACTGACTTCCTCCTCCCACCCACTCCGTAGCCGAGCTCATGCTGCTTTATAAACATGAGACAGAGCGTGGGGGGCGGGGCGTTCATCGGTACATACATAGACTGTAGAAAATACATACATAGCACTGTGTGTGAAGGACGCTGAAATGCTCACCTTCGTGGGTGTGTCTGTTTACATGTCAATCACAGCAGAGAGCTTCCTGGAGGCGTGGCTTCTCCAGCTCAGTGTTGTGTCAAATTTGTCATCAAAGTGTGAACGTGTCATCAAATTGTAGCGAGGTGTTTGTGCTCACCCTGCAGTAAGAAAGGAGCAAATCACCCTCTTTAAACATGTGTATGAAGCCCTAATAGACCTTTATGATGTTTAAAACACAGAAAAGTTTATTTAACTTAACATATTTTGGATCGATATGATAATCATGTGGTAGAATATTGCGATATATTGCAAAATAAATTTTCTTCTTACACCTTTAGTCCTCCTGTGTCCCTAAAAGTGTAAACATGGGAGAAAAACAAACAATAATTCAACCTCACACATTTTTTGGAGGAAAGTGATTTTTTTGATGCTGCTGTTTTTGTTTCCTAACTTTGGGTTTTTACACGATCTCTTGTTTGAAAATCTCAAATCGAGTTCCAGTTGTTTTTGGTGTAATTTTTGGTGTTTTTTGTCATTACGTCTGGTTTTGGAGTCATTTCCTGTTTTTTTTATTGTTGTTATTGTGTTTTTATTGTGGTTTTGTACGTTTTTGGATTCATCTTTTTTCGTTTTTTGTCATTACGTCTGGTTTTGGAGTCATTTTGTGTTTTCATTTTGTGTGTTTTTATTGTTGTTTTGTATGTTTTTGGAGATCTGGATACGTCTTTGTCGTGGACTCTACGTTAAAAATAATGTTTATTTCCTTGCACGGTGGGCACACTAGTCATACTCAACTGTCCCATGATGCATTGTGAGTGGAATGTAAAATGGTCCTCGAACCAGCTTCAAGCTAAAAATCAAACATCCCCTTTTCAAAATAAAAGCATCTCTTCTTGTCTCTCATTAGTTTTTTTTAAAGCTTTTGTAAATAGGGCTCTTATTTTGAAGTTAACAGGAAGTTTCATCAGGAGCACAAAAATCTCCAAAAATCTCATCAGCGCTCTATAAATCTGAGCCATTATTTTGATGCCATTTCTTGTGTTTTTAGGTTTGTTTTGTGTGTTTTTTGCAGTACATATGTGTAAGATTGTTGTGATTTGCATATTTTTATCGTCGTTTCGTGTGCTTTTGGAGTCGTTTTGTGTGTTTCTTGCATGTTTTTGTTCTCATTTGTGTGTTTTTATTTACGTCTTGTGTGTTTTTTATTAATTGTGAAACAGTGTGTTTTTTTTTTTACATGTGATTTTGTCATTTTTGTGTTTTTTGGATAGTTTTTTGTGTCTTCTTCTTCTTCTTCGTTCTTGATTAATCAATTGGAAGTGAAGAAATGTTTGTGTTCACTTTGAGCCTCGGCTAATTAGCATCAGAGCAATGAAGCTGGCTAACGTTTGATACGAGGGAACATTCAGACGCGTAAGATGCTGAACTAAACTTGTTACACAGCGATCCCGGTTCAAACATGCAGAGGCAGACATCAGTGATGATGACACATGAATCGCCTTCCATTAATCACCACTTTTTGAAGTGACGGCGGCGACAGCACCAAGCTCCGATAGACGGCTCATCAAAAACACAGAAAATGACAATTAAAGCACACAAAATGACTCCGATAATCAGATGTGATTACAGAAAACACGTAAAATGACTCCAAAAACATACAAAACAACAATAAAAACCCACAAAATAACAATTAAAACACAGAAAATGACTAGAAAACCAGATGTGATGACTAAAATCACAGAAAATTACTCCTAACCTAACCCCCCCCCCAGGTTATACAATTCCATAATTTGAACCCCTGTTCTGCGTCCTACAATGACTGACACGCTTTGGTGGAGGAAGTGTGTGTGACGTGTGGCTGTGCCCACACCCACACACTGTCAGCATATCTGTGGCTAAAGCCAAACACATCCGTGTGTGTGTATGTGTGTGTGTGCTTAGTATTAGGCAGACAAATGTGTAGCTGCTACTTTGTGTTCATGGCTCGGCCTTTGTTGTCACTTTAAAACCTGTTTCTGGTCCACATTTAGATACAACCGCCTGCAGCTGCTTCCCACTGTGTGTCACAGTGTTTCTCATGGCACAGCCACAGAATTAATACACACATGCTTGTTCAACCTAATGAGACCCCGTGGCCTCAGGAAATAGACAAAATGACTCCAAAAACATGAAGAATGAGAGAAAAAACACACAAAACAACAATTAAAACATACAGAATGACTCCAAAACCAGAGGTGATGACAAAAAACACAGAAAAGTACTCCAAAAACAAACAAGTAAAAATACACAAAACAACCATTAACACATAAGATAAGATATAAAATAACTCAATAAAACAACAATAAAATCACACACAACGACAATTAAAACACAGGAAATTACTCTAAAACCAGAAAATGTACAAAACAACAATACAAATACACAAAATGACAAATAGCCAAAAGCAAAACACAGATAAACCCTTTGTTTAATGCACAGAACAGTCATTATTCTAAATGATAACATGAGTTCAACACATACAGTATCTGTCAACTATCCCGTTTTAGCCGGGAATCTCCCATTTTTTACCCCTCTTTCCCGCCGTCTTCCCGTATTAGTATTTTCCCGTAAACATCTTGTATTTTAATGTAATAATAATTAAAAGATGTCTTACTAGACTGAACACTAGCCTCGCAAGAACTGAAACCTGAAATGACCTGAGTGACAGTTCACACGATATTAGTGCTGACAGCGGCAACAAACCTGGAAACAACTCAGAACAGAGACGATGAATGAAAAAAAACTAAGAACTGGTGTAAATATGTTGTAAAATGTAACATAGAGTTTATCTTCATAAAGACCATCAGGATGTGACACAGTTACACCTTCTGTTAGATTAATAACTGATATTTTAACGTCTACCACAGCAGAAGGAAACACGTACGTCACCATGAAAAATCATCCAATCACAAGCTCCACAAATATACACTGTTTATAAAGTGTTAAATAATGTAAAGTCTGTAATAAATGTGTTTAATAAGTCATTAGTGAATACCAGAGAACCAAATATGTAATAAAATAAAATGTTAATGTTTAACTTAAAAACAAGCAACGTGAAAATTAACGGTAAATATGCAACGTGTTGACTTGTATATAAACTGTAAGTATATTAAATAAACACATGTGCTTCTCGATATATCGAGATTCAAGATGTATCGAGTTTTCTATTTTGGCGATATAGAAAACTATAATATTTCATATACAGTATCATATGAAACAAAATCCTAGATTTAGGAGTCGCTGCTTTTACTTCTCAGAACAACATGTAAAGCTCAGTTAGATGATTAATGAGTGTCACATATTGATCAGCTGTTTATTAATAAATCAGAATCAGAATCAGAAATGTTTTATTTGCCATGTACAGTTTTAAGGACAGTACAAGGAATTTGACTTGGTGGTTGGTTCACAAAACAAACAACAAAAAGAAATAAAAACAAAACAACAAAGAACAACCCAGCAACAATAATAATAATAATAATGATAAATATAAAGGATGAGGGATAAATAAAGGATAGATAGAGAATGAAGGATAAATAGGATAAATATAAATATATATATACAGTGCAGCAGGTATCAAGCTGGTGGAGGTGGTGATCGGGTGGGGGGGGGGGGGGGGGGTTCAGTGGGTGACTTGGGGTGTGTTCATGTGGATGGTGGCAGAGGGAAAGAAGCTGTTTTTGTGTCTGGAGGTTCTGGTCCTGATGGACCGAAACCTCCTACCAGAAGGGAGAGATTGAAACAGTTTATGACCAGGGTGGGAGGGGTCGGCCACAATCTTTCCTGCACGCCTCAAAATCCTGGAGGCGTACAGGTCCTGGAGGGAGGGCAGATTGCAGCCGATGACCTTCTCTGCAGAGTGGATGATACGCTGCAGTCTGGCCTTGTCCTTGGCCGTAGCTGCAGCGTACCAGATGGTGATGGAGGAGCAGAGGATGGACTGGATGATGGAGCTGTAGAAGTTCACCATCATCCTTGTTGGCAGACTGAACTTCTTCAGCTGCCGCACAAGACAAAAAAGTGCGGACCAACACACCACAGCAGCCATCCGCGGCGCCATCTTGCCTTGATGGCGCCATCTTGCCTTGATGCTTCCCTGTGTAGCATTTTGCATCAGCAAATTTAACCCAGAATTGTTTTTCTGGTCAGACTTTATTTAATAAAATTATCAAGATTTACATCATAAATCACTATTTTGAGAAAATATATTGAGATATGAGTTTTGGTTCATATCACCAGCCCTAGTAGGAACGTTCACAGCCTTTTAATGTTCATAAAGGTCGACCTTCCAGATTATATCACATAATTGTATTTAGTAAGTGGTTGAAAAGTGGCAATTTTAGATTTCTTGTACATCTATATTAAAATATAAGGGATACTGGAGCTTGGTTGGGTGGGTGGGACGGCTGGTAGTGGGCGCCAGAAAATCTCCCTTATTTTGAAATCCAAAACAGCAAAGTGAAAAATCAGAAACACTAATGAATGAAATTTCTTGTGTTTTTAGGTTTGTTTTGTGTGTTTTTTTGCAGTAAATATGTGTAAGATTGTTGTGTTTTGCATATTTTTATCATCGTTTCGTGTGTTTTTGGAGTCGTATTGTATGTTTCTTGCATGTTTTTGTTCTCATTTGTGTGTTTTTATTTACGTCTTGTGTGTTTTTTATTAATTGTGAAACAGAGTGTTTTTTTGTTGTTACACGTGATTTTGTGATTTTTGTGTTTTTTGAATAGTTTTGTGTGTCTTCTTCTTCTTCTTCTTCTTCTTCTTCTTCTTCTTCTTCTTCTCTGTTGTACAATCCTGTTTTTCGGTGGCTTAAAAGTTTAATAAAGTATAGAAACAAAGGCTAATCCTCTGCTAATGGAAACTATCAGATGTGAACAAATGTTTGCCAAGGCACAGTGTGTGTGTGTGTGTGTGTGTGTGTGTGTGTGTGTGTGTGTGTGTGTGTGTGTGTGTGTGTGTGTGTGTGTGTGTGTGTGTGTGTGTGTGTGTGTGTAGTTTTTTTTGCTCGTTCATCAGAGACAGTTTGAAAGGAACATCTGCGACTGGTGGGGTTTTTACTGCAACACTTCACTAATATAATGTAATGTAGTAAATGTCATACTAACGTACTACTCGTACTGACGTCTAAATGAGTACGTAGTGTGTTCACATTAGATAGTATGAAAACATTGAGTAGGGTAGAAATACCAGGATGTATAATATATGACTAATTACATCTAGAGTCCTTTTGTGTGTTTTTATTGTTGTTTTGTATGTTTTAAGTCATTTTTTGTGTTTTCCATCATTACATCTAGTTTCTGAGTAATTTTCAGTGTTTTAATTGTCATTAGATGTGTTTTTATAGTCATTTTTGGAGTCATTTGTGTGTTTTTTGTCATTACATCTTTGTCATGTAGTTTATTAATTTGGACTCTTCCATTGAAAATAAAGTTGAAAAAAGAAAAGTAAAAGAGAGAGAGGGTCTTTTTAAGAGCATTGGTCTTAACAAGCCATAACAAGCAGATGAATGGCTGTCTTCTCAAACTTTAAGGGTGTTATGCACCATGTCGGACTTCAAAGCCCGTCTTAACTCCACACTTTAATTGTATCTTCTTCAAGCCCCGTCTGCCTGACCGCCATCTGATTCTGCTGACAACTGCACTCCTCTCTGCTCTCCATGCTGCTCATCCCTCCATCCCTCCATCCCTCCCCTCTTTCCTTATTCTTGAGCTCTTAAGTCACCCCCGCTACAAGTGTCAACTCAGCCACGGGCCCAAAATTACTTTTTTCGGATGAGTGTTGACACCAGGCGCTCGCCCCTCGGCTCACGCAAACAGGATGATGCCATTCTCACTCTATTTATTCCTCCGTTTTGCTCCTTTTTTTATGCCGATTTCTCTGCAAACAGACATTCACGCTTCCCTCCATATGGGCTTTAATTTGCCATTGTCCCCCAAGATATTCCTCGCTCAGGCTTGAGATAAAGGGATAATCACTTCAAAGGGAGGCTTGGGGTTTGGGGGGGGTGGGTGGCGTCCCCTCCCTCGCAGCTGAAAGGAGAAGTGGACAATACGCTAATTGAGAGGGGGAACTGATCACAGGGTCTGTTCAAAGAGAAGCCAGGCCACGCCCACTCCCCACTCCGACGCACTTAATTTTATTAGTGTTTACGGTGATCCTCGGCCAAAATTATCACTCAAACCCACGGCTGCCTTTGAACTCCAAAATATTGAGTTATTTGCAATTATCCGTCCCTTGCCTCTGATGGAGGATGGAGGCGATATAGGACACGATTGTTCCCGTTGTGGGAACATATATTGTGTTCTCTGATGTGATGCAAATCAAGACGTTCCTCAGAAGAAAAAACAGACAGAATGCAGGCCGACTGTCTGACTAATGCAGCTAATGATACAGCATCAAAGAGTTGTAGCGTACACGGCTAACACGGACAGGGAAGAAGAAAAGTACAGCAAAGTTCTTCTTCTTCTTCTTCTTCTTCTTCTTCTTCACAAACACTCGCTTCGAATCCAGAGTTTATCGTCTTCGTCCTCATGATACCTGTTTCAGTGCAGTGAGGGCCACACAAAGAGATATTAATATAGGAGCTTTATTCATCATTGGATTGGTTGGATGTTCATAAAGAACTAAATAAATGTTATTCAAAATAGAAGACCACGTGATGCTTAGTCATTCTGGACAAAAATGCACATTAGCCTAATAGCATAATTGCCTCGGTAATTTTTGGCCGAATTGTGATTTCTGCGTAACTTTATTATCAAAATGTTTGATAGAGTCTAAAATCACCTGAGTCGTCTCTTTGACTCGGGCTGTGTTGTGAATGTCACACTAACGTACTACACATTACAAACTCACTGAGTATGTAGTGTTTACTATAAGTATGATTGGAATGATGAGCGTTTCCACTGAAGTCAAACGCCCTCATGTTGTCTATCTTTCCAGGGAAAAGGTAAATGTGCCATCAGACACTAGCCCAGGGGTCCCCAATCCTGGTCCTCAAGGGCCACTATCCAGCATGTTTTAGATGTTTCCCTCTTCCAACACACCTGATTCAAATGATCAACTCATCATCAAGCTCTGCAGACGCCTGATGACGATCCTGGTCATTTAAATCAGGTGTGTTAGAAGAGGGAAACATCTAAAACATGCTGGATAGTGGCTGTTGAGGACCAGGACTGGCCACCCCTGCACTAGCCTCACATGTTTGGGCTAGCTTAGCATGTAGCAGCGCTAACTATGATTAAGTTTGCAGACCATTAGAAAGAATCTACAGATTTATCTGCACTTATTGCAAATCCCTTTATTGAAGTTAGACAACAATACCACATGTCGTAGCCTAGTTAGCTTAGCACGTAGCAGCACTGGCTAACAAGGATCAGGGGGAAATTCGCATGGGTGAGCTGCGTTTGAAATGTCACACAACGTACGATACACCACAAATTCAACAACTTTAAAAGTTCTGAAAACATTTGAAGTGAGAAAGTGACCAAGTAGAAAATCAACATGTGCTCATTTCATCCATAAAACTCACGTAGACACATTTCATTCACAAACTTCCTGTTAACTTCAAAGCAACAGCCCTATTTACAAAAGAGTTAAAAACTAATGGAAGACAAGAAAAGATGCTTTATTTTGAAAAGTTAATGAGTTTGCATCATACTCAGATTGCATATCTGCATATATGCAGTGTAGGCCCCGCCCTCTGCCTGGGCTCTAATTAAAGTTGAGCCTCATTTCCAAAGTGTGACAACACACCAGATGCCCTTTATTTCCCCCCAAACCGAAGGTCTCAATTAGCCTCCAGGTCACCCCTGGTTTATTGGGGCTTGGTAGTGGGTTGTGGGCAGCACTGGGTCCTGCATTGATCCTTTAAAGCATTGGGATCTCACTGTGAAATGGTTAGGGCTCCAACAAAGGGGGTCAGGCCAGGGTCGACATCAAAAAGAGGCTTCTCTCGTGGCTACTTTATGGCCCCCGCTCTCTGCTTTGTCCCCGTCTAACACAAGAGCACATTGACGGGTCAACAGGTGTGGTCTCATGGTCTCATGGTCTCATGATGAGTTAAAGCGAGTCCTGAACTCTACATATCATTAAAAACGAGCTGAGGGAAGCTTCCATCCTGTCAGCAAAAATCAAACCAACGACCCTTTTTTTTTTACTCTTTTGCAATGATTTAATTTGAGCCCAGATAATAACGTCTTATCCCAAACCCTGAGTATCCCACTTTAAAGATTGTCCTTCACTTCAAACATTACATTAAATAATTCTTTGCTCTCTCTATTTGGTTCCTAAAGGAAGGAAGTGTATGCGCTGATAATGATGACGACTGAGCATTTCATGGCTTTAGCTCCATTAATGACTCATTTCATACTTTAGATGCTGCATTGTTTTGATTCATGTTTTAAAAATCTCTGATCAAGAGTCAAATCTTTGTGCTGACAAAAAATATCTGAGATCAATGGTGAGTGTCTGAAGTCAATCCCCTTTATTATGATTACAACAATCTGTCTTTGAAATATCTCATATAAACCTACTTAAAATCTCTTTAATGATTCCATCACGTGTGAGTACATTTTTACATTAATTTATTCATTAACACATTGGCTGTAAAGAGCAACTCATTAGCTTTCAGGAACTGAATTTCTCAGATTTCATATTAACGTGTTCCCCTAGATCACGTGTCAAACTCAAGGCCCGGGGGCCAAATCCGGCCCTTTGAAACATCCAATTTGGCCCCACAGCTGAAAAAAACTCAAAATGCTTACATAATCCTTCAATTTTCCTCAAATTATTACATAATATTTCCCTTAATTAAATACCCTGTTGGAACACTTATTGCTTATAATAATACCTTTTAAATTTATAATGCACTTTTCATTCCAAGGAATCTCAAAGTGCTACTTTAAAAACTAAACAAGATTTAACACTTAAAATACAAAATATGTAAGAAACCGACAATAATCATTTACGCATTAAATTTTATGTAAAGGCAAAATAAAGTTGAAATTAATCTGTGGCCCACTTGAGATTAAACTGCTCCATATTTGGCCCCTGAACTAAAATGAGTTTGACACCCCTGCCCTAGATGCATTCAGGGTCCCTGGGAAACCCGATCAATTTCATCAAGGTGTAAAACGCCCCCAGAGAAGACATGAAAAGAGGACATGTCTGGGTAAAACTGAACGTATGGTCACACTAATAAACACTGACTCAAAGGATTCAGTGGAATTGATTTATCAATGAAACACTCACGACTAAAACAGTCCAGTTGTACTCCGCATGCTCACAGATTCAAATGACTTAAAGCTGCAGAATGTACATTTTTGTTTTTGTATCATTTGATCAAAAGCCCATAAACACCTTTGTGCACATTGTAATTTAAAGTGTTCTGAGAGGAGTCTGGACTAGAGTCTTAATTTTGATCGTTATACCACAATTCTGTTCGGACCCTGCGGGGTAAATAAATGGTCAGGAATTGTGTTTTGATTAGGGTGAAAAAGACACACGTACCATCTAGGGTTCTCGTGATTTTGATTCCCTACACTGTGTTTCAGCCAACGTAGGAGGATTTTCTGTTGTTTTTTTCCATTGTTTAATCTGTAAAGTCATAATAATTGTTGCACTTGGACACAAAACTGACTTCCAGGTGTTAATGGGTTGTTTTAACTCTCTTTTTAATCTGAATAACCCAGAAACACATACTGTACATACATTAATACAGGTGATCTGCTCGGATGTCCCCCAGCACTTAGTACAGAACATTCCAGAGAAGTGGAAACTGAACAGTGCAAAATAGTTAGAATATCTGTGGATATCATGAAATAAACAGAGCATCTGATTAGAAAAAAAAAAAGGTACAGCAACAACTTCTGCTCTGGTTCTCCTGTTTCTAGTGTTGTGGTCTGTGCATCAGTAAGTGTTCAGCGCTGTTTAGAGTGGAAAAAAAATTATTAACTGCGGTTTTTTTCTTTAATTAATTAATCGCAATTAACACGATAAATTCCCAGCCTTAATAAAACATTGTAAAATGATTTTTAAATCCTAGTTTTATTGTTTCTGCATAATAGACAATTATATTGCAGTACATTTTGACATAAATTGGACATTATACCTTAGTTTTGAATTTTGTTTTGCAATTGCACGTAACAACACAATCATTCCTGACGTAATTGCAGAAGATCATGTGATCGCTGCCCAGCACTAAGCATTTACATGTACAATAACAGTGAACAAATCCTTTTTAGTCCCCATAAGAAAAGCCTTTTATGAATCTTTCTGTATAAAGTCTCTGAGAACAATGTCACTGCCACCACAACTAGTAACCAAGCAGTGGACATAAAAGGCCATGTGATACTGACACAGCTGCAAAGCCACATGGGAGCTGCCACACAGCACGCCGTTACTCAAAGTATAAACCAACATGAATTAACCACCACTTTGGGACCTTGCACAAGTTGGATTTCATTAGTTCTCATGTCTTGTATCATCATGAGAGTTTTGCGAATCCGAATCCTCTGACTTATATAATTATATTTCCCTTTAAAGTTGATTTCTAACATCAAAGGGACAATATAGGCCTTTGAAGTACCATGGGATTGGATCACTGTCTAACCCGCTCTTTAAGATTCTGTCACAATGACATTAGAGGAGTCATGTGAATTAAAAGAGTGGAGAACAGCTCTTGCCTTTGCTCTGTGTCCAATTTCAATCAAAATGTCATGCTGTGCCATTTTCTGTGAATGTGAAGCTGCCAAGTCTGTTAGGTTGACATCTTTGTGGCTAAAACCCTGTGACTAATATGTAAATTATGCCACAGTAACACTCCGTGAGATTGCAAAAATCATGAGTAGAACCTGGAAAATCATGTGGAAATGTGACATTTTTAATCTTCAAATAATGGAAACATCCCAAATTTATTTTTCCACTCTGGGACTTTTAAAAACATGTTTTTATTAGGGCTATATACATTTTTTTATATAGGGGTGCTTTGCACTACAGACAGTGAGGAACCTTATTAATTGCACGAGTTCCCGGTATACCATAATACTGACGCACAGACCACAGCACAAGAAACAGGAGAACCAGAGAAGTCGCTGTTCTGCTTCATGGGCATTAATTTTAGTTGAAATAAAACATCATGGAAAATTAGAGCCCAGTTGTGTGAAAATTGTGTAAGAAAGCAATTGTGGATCAGCGGAGCTTTGCTAGCCTCAGCTAGCACCTCAATGCTAAACATATAGCAGCTAGCACCTTAATGCTTAACATGTAGCAGCCAGCACCTCAATGCTAACACGTAGCAGCTGGCGCCTCAATGCTAAAATTGTAGCAGCTGGCACTTTAATGCTAAACATGTAGCAGCTACCACCTCAATGCTAAACATGTAGCAGCTAGCACCTCAATGCTAAATATGTAGCAGCTAGCACCTCAGTGTTAAACTTGTAACAGCTAGCACTTTAATGTTAAACATGTAGCAGCTAGCACCTCAATGTTAAACATGTAGCAGCTAGCACCTCAATGCAAACATGTAGCAGCTAGGGCATCAATAATAAATATGTAGCAGCTAACGCCTCAATGCTAAACATGCAGCAGCTAGCACCTCAATGCTAAACATGTAGCAGCTAGCACCTCAAAGCTGAACATGTAGCAGCTAGTGCCTCAAAGCTAAACATGTAGCAGCTAGCGCCTCAAAGCTAAACATGTAGCAGCTAGCGCCTCAAATGCTAAACATGTAGCAGTTAGCACCACAATGCTAAACATGTAGCAGCTGGCACCTCAATGCTAACATGTAGCAGCTAACAGTTCAATGCTAACATGGAGCAGCTAACATCCTCGACCACTCGGTGGTAGAGGATGTGGGTGGAGCTAGAAGCGCTACTACAGATAGCATTGTCTGACCCAACTTATCAACTGTTGTGTAGAAAAACGATTTCAAACTAAATGAATCAGCTTCATCAGTTGCTCTGTTTATTTCATGGATTGAGTCAATCCACTGTTAGAAACTTGGGACTGACTTAAAGCTGGTGAAAACTAGTGCATGTTCAGAGAAAACACTGACAGTCAAGTGTCTATCTTAGATTCTCTGTCACGAGATGTTGGTTAAGCCTTTGGAATTAGCCCAATTGCTAAAACAATCATTGAAATTCAATAAGTAATAGAGATCATGTGTAAGAATTTGATAAGTTTAACTTCTCATCCAGTAAAGCTTCGGCTATCAATCGGTTTTATGAGCGATTACTCTTCAGATGATTTACTTAAATCAGATTAAACAGTTATTTGTGCAGGCGGCTGATAAACAGTGGAAATGTTAACACAACAAACAGCTGCAGCGATGATACGAGCGTCACTCACTTCAGAATAAAAACCAATGCTTATTAGCTTTACTGTGACTAAAGAAACTCATTTGGGTTCAAGAAAGTTGCTTTAGTTTTTAGTCTGATTCACTAAACCTGGCTTTACAACTTAAAATGACTGCAAACATGGACAATCATGGAGTTTGTGTGTATGTATGTATATGTGTATGTAGGGTATGTGCTGTATGTATATACTTATATTTGTAGTTGCTTCTTTGTGTTGTAAACAGAACATACTGTATGCATTCAATGTTTTGCTTTTATTGTTTTGATGAAAGAATAAAGAAAGAAAGATATGTATTAATTATATTTTCATCATGTTTTATTTGATTTTTTTATATTGATATTGTGTTATTTCTCTTGGGAGAAGATTTGTTTTAGAGCTTTTTTAGGGCAGAATGTACAATTTTTTGAGGCCATTTTTGGAGATATTTCTTAGTCTTTGTGTTCCTAGGATGTTTGTTTTGGTTTGAAATGAAAAGGGCTACGAATAAAAAAAACAAACCTTTTTTTTTTACATCAGGTTCAAATGTGCAATATTTTCATGGAAACGACTTCAGGATTGGAATATTTTCCCTGGTTTTTTCTCCCAGTTTGCAGGTAGACTGTGGAGGTGGAACCTGAAGTCAGATCAGTATCTTATGATTGAAAATCATTTACAATTTGTGTTTTTGTTTTGTTTTTAACTTTGGGAGTTTGAGAAACTGTAGTATCTGTTGAACTACGGCTGCATGTGATGACTTATATAACCATCTTCCGTCTGCATTATTCGTCTACATTCCACTGCATTATTTTACATTACAATGAACTCTGATATATCATGTAAGTGTACGTTTAATAAGAACACTCAGAAATCTCATGAAACCAGGATGAAAATCAGTGTGATAATTAGGGGTGTCCCGATCCGATATTGATATCGGTCCGATATCAGCCAGAAAACGAATATTGGATTTTATTGGACTGCATCTAAAATTTCCGATATAAGCATTCCGAATCGTGCTAATATCAGATTGATATCGGTATTGGCCAATACTCAAGGCTGAAATATCGTTATCGTAATCGAAAGTTATTGTCCCTCGCCACAAAGTGGAAAGGCGATATAGGTTTGAGCTTTTCTTAGAAACCGTTTAAGATACGAAAACCAAATTCGATGTGTGGCTTCAGGGTATCAATACGTTGATGGAGTTCGAAAATGAGAAGTGAGCAAATATTTCTTCCGTAGTTATTGCCCTTGGTCCATTTTTTTTTTTTGCTATGTTTGAGGTATCTTCAAAGGGGACAGTTTTTCTTAGAAATCGTTTAAGATAGTTAGTAATTTTATATTCTGGTGTGTTCTTTAGATTTAGGACATTTAGGAAAAGCTTGTGCGTTACAATGAGAACCAATCTGGCGAGGAATGTTGTTGACTATGTCTTCTTGTTCGTTATTACTGTGTTCCACTACATATTAGCTTCAGTGTCAACATTCCTCGATTAACTTTATTTATAAAAGTTCTTTTCATACAAAAATAGTGCAACTCAAAGTGCTTTACAAGGTTAAGTAATGCAAAAGTAGGTTTTATGATATATGCATGAGGACAAGTGCAAGGAAGATGTAACTGTGTTTGTTTCTTCAGTTGTTCATGATGAAATTTTTCAGCAATGCTGCATATTACAGTTGTATATGTGTAGGATATTTCTCATTGGCTGCATTCATCTCATCTCTGTTTGTGTTTTGTGAATATTATGAGTAATTTATTATTAGTGATTGATTTGCAGCTCGTCCTGTATGCAAAGCAACCGTGGCAAGATTTATTACCAACAATAAACGCGTGGGGTGAGAGTAACCAGTAACTTTTCATTTGAATACTATTTAATTGAGCTACTTTTTACTTTATGTATGATTTACTTGCTTGAGTAGGATACATCAGTACTCTTTACATCTCATTGGCTATATGTATCTAATCCTGTGTGTTTTGTGAATATCATTAATAATAATAATTTATTATGGCTCGTCCTGTTTGTTGGGTGGGCGTGGCTGAATATGTCTCTGGAAGCCCACGCACCTCTTGCTGAGAATCCCTGAGTTCATTGCTATGTTGTTATGTATCTGCCAGGACCAGCCCGGTGAGACAGAGCGGGCACAGGGCAAACCGGGGCTCTGCGGACCGTGAGTGGTCGGAAAGCCCCCTCTTTCGGCTGCTTTGATATGCTGCCGCCGCGCCTTTGAAGTTGGAGAAACGCGCGCGCTGTGTTTCTTTCTTGTTTGTGGGCGAGAAAATGCAAAGAGAGCTGTAGATAGATAAGAAGCTTATGTGTGTGTGAAGCCCAGATAATAAAGAAAGCAGAATATTTGTGTGGAGGAGCTGTTCCTTCTTCTTCTCTCTGGGAAAAAAGTGGGAAGGCTGAGGCTCACTCTTTCCTCCTCCTCCTCCTCCTCCTCCTCCTCTGGATGGTGATCTACATAGGGCTGAGCTGCTTCTCTGAGGTCAGTTGTTGAATGGGACGGAGTACGTGAAACTACTCCTGGAACCACACTTTGCTTTTTTTTATGGTCGCTGGATTAACCCGTTTTGGACCGTATGTGAAGATGGACTAACGGGGAACTTTTACCCGCTTTTTTGCTCTTTTTTCTGAGATTCTCATCTGCGATGGTATGTTGCACTATTTCATTGATGCTGAGGATTCCTCACGGATCGTTTCATTGCACATTTTCATTCTGATCGCGCACATTTACGCACGGGCGCCTGGCGCGTCCCGCGGGGCTCTTTTTCTACACGTTGTAAGGTCACCATCATCATCATCATCATCATCATCATCACATGCCTGCTTTCCAAGTGTGCGTAAAAGGAACAGCGACAGGGTCCGAATCACGTTGTTTGGAATTTAATTGGAGTTGAAGCCTCGTTAGGAGAACACGTGTTTTTTTATGGTTTTGGAGAAAAGTGGCTGTGCGCGTGTCAGTGTGTGTGAGATAGATGATCATGATTCTTGTAAAAAAGAAGTGTTTTGATGTGGCAGATCAATGCGCGGTGAGAATGTAGGCTGTAGTTGATCCCCTCGTTTAGATTATAAATAGATAAATGAAATGAGGGAGGAATGGAAGAAACAAAAAAAGCCTTTCATATTTCTGTTCTTCTGTTTTATTTTGAAAGGAACTGTTTACTTGATGTCTTTTCTTTGAAGTTTCAGCAGGATCTGGCTTTGATTAGATCAATACGTTTACGTGTGTGTGTGTGTGTGTGTGTGTGTGTGTGTGTGTGTGTGTGTGTGTGTGTGTGTGTGTGTGTGTGTGTGTGTGTGTGTGTGTGTGTGTGTGTGTGTTTCAGAGTGAAGAGGAGCTGAGAAGCTCCCCCGCTGCTTTCAGAGAGTGAGGAGGATTAAGGCTGGAGCTGAAGGCGCTCACACGGCAGCTGGAGCCTGAGCAGGAGCCATGAGCAGGGCGCTCACGGAGCTCATCACCAGCAGCAGCAGCAGCTTCCGAGAGGATGCTCCTCGTCCTCCGGTACCGGGGGAGGAAGGAGACGCGTCGTCATGCTGCAGATCAGGAAAAATGAGTCGCCAGATTAAAGGGAGTAAGGTGAAGGACGCCCCGGCTCCTCCCGGACCCACGCCCCGGAGGAACGAGGGTGGTCTCGGGGAGCCGGAGGGCAGCGCGTCCCCGGACTCGCCCCTGGTGCGCTGGACCAAGTCCCTGCACTTCCTGCTGGGGGACCGGGACGGAGCGCACCTCTTCAAGACCTTCCTGGAGCGCGAGAACTGCGTGGACACGTTGGACTTCTGGTTCGCCTGCAACGGCTTTCGGCAGATGGACTTAAAGGATACCAAAACCATGCGCGTGGCCAAAGTGATCTTCAAGCGGTACGTGGAGAACAACGGCATCGTGGCCAAGCACCTGAAACCCGCCACCAAGACCTTCATCCGGGACAGCATCAAGAAGCAGCTCATCGACTCGGCCATGTTCGACCAGGCTCAGACCGAGATCCAGAGCGACATGGAGGACAACGCGTACCAGATGTTTCTCACCTCTGACATATACCTCGAGTACGTGCGCGCCGGCTGCGAGAACGCGTACCTCAACCACGGAGGGGGACTGGGGGGCAGCCTCAAGCTGATGTGCGGATACCTTCCTCCTCTCATGGAGGAAGAGGAGTGGACGACCTGCTCCGAGCTGAAGGCCAGGACCCTGGGGTCTGTGGTGGGACTGTCTGCCAAGAACCTGAGGGCCACTGCGACCATCAGGACAGCTGCTGAAGTGCTGGGCAACAGTTACAGGTAAGAACACCTGAGTTATTTCCAGTTATTCCACAAACACTTAGAAACAGACAGTGGATCAAAGGGTCTCAGAGGAACATGTGCCCTCCTGTCTCCTGGGGTGGGGGGGGGGGGGGGGGGGCGGGGGGGGTGGAGGGCTACTAAACATCTGAGCATTCCTTTTAAGTAAACGCTGTCTTGCAGGCAGCTTCGCTCAAGTTTCCTGTGCTTTGAAACCCTTTCCTCCGGTTCAGGAATTGAGCTCAGACGCCAAAAAAAAAAAACCCTCCAAGACTGTTTCCACTTCACAGATCAATACAATGCCATTGTAAAGCCATTCTTGCTCTTTTATTCTGAGACATATTTAGGGAATGGCATAGTGTTACAAAGTGTCTCCCTTAATCCAGAGAAATGCTAATATCGAGTTAAAAGCAGTCGCTCAGTCTCTCATGCCAAGTGGAGATATTGTTCTCTTGGTCGCAGATCAAAGCAGAAAGCATTTGGGCTTTTATCTTAAGAGCTCGTCCCACACATTGTCCAACAGCTGAAATCTTTTTCAGCCAAGAACTTTTTTTTCCTAAGAACTGGATTTTCTTTTTTTTTTATGCATGGGGCCGACATCAAAGGCTCGCGCTCAAGTTGTTTTTCTTCAGATTTAGACGACTTTGTCCTCACATCTGGTTGCAGTTATTAAAGCAAGAGTTCTGACGATGACTTGATAGTCTGTTAGAAAAATTCATAATTTATGGATTATCCTTACTTTTCAAAGCAGCTAGGTGCCCTGCTTTCACCCTGGGAGGAGTGAATGAAGGCAACCAATGAGGTCGATTACTATGACTTTTAGAGTTTTTTATCAGTCGTGTGAGATAGAGGGACCAATGAGCACACAGGGGAGGGGGGGTTTGTTGACATGTCTTCCTGGTGTGATCCTCACATTCTTGGTTTTCACTTTTCAAAAAAGCACGAGGGACAGAGCCCCCTTTCCCTTCCCCTTACTTTCCTCTTTGGGTCAACCAATTTCCATCTCAAACATGTGGAACTAATTTTGCCAGTGCACACATTTCTTTCCCCCTCTCTTTGCTTGAGGGACGTCCAACGGTTGTGTCGGAACGTGATTGTAAAACAACAAAACATCATGGTCCCACTCTGTGTCCAACTTTCCTTAGTGTTTCTAGTCTTTCCGACACTTTTATCCGTGGTTTTTTGAAGTTTAGACTGGGCATGCTTTGGTGGGAGAAAGGAGGGGAAGGGGGAAGACAGGAAGGGGGAGAAGTTGTGAAAGAAAAAAAGGGATGAAGAAAGAGAGCAGGGGGTGCAGAAGAGAGCCCAGCTGTGCTAAATACCTGACTCTTTGCGTGGACCTTCCAAAGGTCAGGTTTGTGCTCGGGGCCTTGGGCTTTAGTCATGCTGGGGTTCTCCTCGGCACTGCCGGCAGAAGGCATTCTCATAAAGAAAGGGGCCCTCCTTTCCCTTCTTTCCCTCGCTCCCTCTCACTCCCTCACCAAAGCTCAAGTTCCCCCTTCCTCTCTCTCTCTTCCTTGTCCTCCCCCTTCACTACTGGAGCAGGAATGCAACACAGCAGGAGAGAGTAAAAAAGCTGGAGCGGGAGACTTTAGAAAGCAAAGCAGCGGAGAGACGCTGAAGGAGGGGCCCCCAGACTGGGATGATAGTGGGGGGGGGATAAAAGTGGAAGAGCATGGAACCACAGCCACTCCAAAAGAGAGACAGAGGGAAGTTACAGGGTGGAAAAGAAGCAGGATTATCTGCCTGTGGCAAAACAAAAGACCGGAGATTTGGCCAAAAAGAAGAAGTTTGGTGTTCATTCATGCACGAAGGGAAGAGATGGTCACTTCACACACACGTTTATCACATTTACATCCCCATCCCCACACACAGGATACAGATTTAATGAAAGAGCATACAAGCAAATGTTAATCCATATTCTTACATTCCCCAACTCAAAAACGATGTATCTAATCAACAACAACCTCCCACAGGTATTCACTTTGATTTCAGAAGTCCACAAACAAATGATTTGTGTTGCCAAAGCACATCATATCAAACGTTAATCTCTGTTTCCTCGGGTCCTTCGCAGGTCTCAGCGTCACGCAGACCCCGCCAGCCCCTACTTTGTAAACTCTGGTTACATTTTTGCCCCCGCCACCAGTGCCAACGACAGCGAGATGTCCAGCGACGCCACGACCGACGACTCCATGTCCATGACCGACAGCAGCGTGTAAGTGTTTCTGTCCTCACAAACTCAACTCACTCACGAGATTCATGATTAATATGTTGAGGTTTCATTCATTCAGGAAATTGACTTTTATCTCCTGACAATTTACTTTGATCTCCTGACATCTTTTGACTGTCAGTCGTGGGGGCGTGGCCCAGCCTGACACAACTGTCAAGTTAGCCACGCCCCGGAAAGAACCCTTAAGGACACATCACAGTGATCACCAGACACCTCTATATAAGACTGGCAGTTGACAGTCGAAACACGTCAGGAGATCAAAGTAAATTTCCTGAAAAAAGTTGTCTGAATAAAGAAAAAAAAAAGAATGTGTTCAATGTGTTACGTGCTCGGTATCAGCTGGTAATATTTTGACCAATCATTAAGAACTCATAAAGACACATCAAAGCGATCAGCAGACACCTCTGAGGAAGACTGACGGTTGACAGTCGAAACATGTTAGGAGATTAAAGTAATGTTTCCAGCAAGTTCGTTTTGTCGTCTTTTTGAAATTAATATGTTATGGTTTCATTTATTCAGACAACTTTTTCCAGGAAGTTTACTTTGATCTCCTGACATGTTTCGACAGTCAACGGGGGCGTGGCCGCGCCCTGAACGAACTATCATAAGGACACATCAAAGGCTGACGGTTGACAGTCGAATCATGTCAGGAGATCAAAGTAAACTTCCTCAAAAAATCAAACCATAACATATCGACTTCAAAAAGCTGGTTTCCAATGGCTGACCATGGCCAACACGCCGTGACTTTTTTTCCCATCGCTCTCAACGTGCCTGAATGCAATATCTGTCGTCAATTAGTAGTTGGCCTTCGTCATATCACTCAGTGTTTCAATCCCAGGGACCGTTAACAGTAAATGTGTTTTAATTATCCTCTATGATTGACTCCAGGTAGTTCCGTTAACGTGCGTCTTGTTGCATTGGCCTCCAGAGAGATAACTCTGGGAAAGTCATTATGTGTGAAGACCTTTTGAAATTTATTCTGATGAGTTACAGGCTGTTGAAAAAAGAAACGAGAGCATCTCGCTGGGGGTGGGCTGGTGGTGGTGATGTGGGGGGGAGTTTCAGTGTTGCCTCACTTTCCTCAAAGTTGAAATGTATCCATCCCACCCACCCTTCTGCCACAACAGGCTTGTTTTTTTTTCATATTATCTAATCGCATTTTTCCTTTGAAGAGCTGCAGGAGAGGGGGGGGGGGGGGGGGGGAAACGGCCATTCGGGCCTCAAGACAAACTCATTGAAAAATGTTGGCACTAAATGAAAGGAGGCTTACTCACTCTCACACACCGTGGGTCGGTTTCCTGCCACTGGCCTTCGCAGCGTGCTGAGATCATGTGTCTGCGAGGCCGTTCACAAGAGGTTTAACACCTTTTCTAGTAGAGCTGGACAATATATCGAGATTCAAGATATATCGAGATTTATAATTTGGCGATATTGAAAATTACAATTATCGCCTATAACGATATTTTTTTCATTTTATAGCTTGTTTTGTATTAAAATAGTACTCCAGTACGCGCTCAACTGGTTTGGCTTCATAACACGAGCTGTTACCCAAATATTTATGGGAAATTTTACATTTTCACAAACAAATACAGCAACGTATGGTACAAGTAGATAAAATACAATTACTATCACTGTTAAGGTGTGAAACATAATTTTGACAGGTTAGGCTGAATAATTTGTCTTCTTTTTGAACAACTTTTTTCAGGGAATTTACTTTGATCTCCTGACAATGTTTCGACTGTCAACTGCCAGTCTTCCTCAGAGACCATCGGGTGACAGGGGGCGTGGCCAGCCAGACAAAACTGTCAAGTTGGCAACACCCAGAAATAACTTACAAGGACACATCACAGCGATCCGCAGACGCCTCTGAGGAAGACTGGCAGTTGACAGTCAAAACATATCAGGAGATCAAATACATTTCCTGAATGAAACCTTAACATATGTAGGTTAGGCTAAAATATAACCTATTTAAAAAAAAAAAGTTTTCATCCAATTTTAATGGAAAAACTGCGCCCTCTATTGTTGGAATAATAAACAACACTTTAATCTCCTTCAAAATAAAAGCACAGAATATGTGTATGAATGCCCATTGAAATAGAAGTTCATTTAAAAAAAACATTTTAATTTATTGTTTTCAATCATTGCGAATACCAACGACCTACCAAAAAAAGGTCAATATTTTTTATGATGGTGGAAAACGGACAGAAATGAGGTAATTCACTTTCTCAAATGGATATGGCAATATTTTTTATTTTTATTTTATAGTTTAATTTGTATTAAAATGCTCAGAACAGCATGAAAAGCTCAGTTAGATGGATTTCTGACTGCGTCCTAACCCCTAAACAAGCCCCACTACAGAACTCACTCACATGTGCTGTCCCTTAGAGGAGAAAAAGCCAAAAATGTGTCTGTGTGGCATTTCGCATCAACAAGTTTAACCCAGAATTGTATTTCTGGTCAGACTTTATTGACTTTTTTGTTTTGTTTTTTTAAAGAGAAAAAAGGGAAGAAAAAAAATACTTTATAGAGTTAAAATAATATTGTCTCTTTTTTAATTTGTCTCTTTTCTAATATTTTATACCATGCACTTTTATTTGGAATAACTTTTTATTCCGACAGACTTTTACCGTACATTATGTTGTTTATATGATAACTGTGTTAGTTTGGCTTGAATATTTGAAGTGTACTTGAATGTTGTTGAGATGTGAGTATTGGTTTATATCGCCCAGCCCTACTTTCTAGACTTTGGGACAAGACATGAGGTCTCCATCGACTGCATCTGAAGCTCCAGAGCCCCAAGCATGAGTGTCGAGGCTCCAAGTGCAAGAGAGTGAGAAAATAAAGTGCATGGAGTATAAAGGGCTTAACTGAATCGCTTTCAGCCTATTGTTAGGTGAGGGGAGCTTAGCGGGATAAGAGGAAGGCTGCCTGCTTTGAAAATGACTTGCACAACTGAATAGGAGATCCCCATAAAGTAAGGAGCAATGAAACCATGAAAGAGTGCACGGCTGTTTTCTATCAACCCCCCCCCCCCAAAAAAAAATAAAAAAACTGGACAACAAAGCCAGGCCTGTCACATGGTTTGCCTGAGATGGCGGGGGCAGTTTGTTTGGACTGATAAAAACATAGTTAGCAAGTGGGAAGTTTGTTTTGAAACTTGGTTTGGGTTGTTGTTGGCGCTCTGGGCTGTGGCTGCACTTTTGAAGAGTTTCCTGTTGTTTCTTCCTGTGCTTTGAGCGTTGATGTCCCGGAGTCTCAGGGGGGCAGTCTGTAGTGGTGCATTGATTTTAGTAACACACACACACACACACACACACACAGAGACACAGGGAAGTCCAAAACCATTGTGGGACACAGTTACAGTACATGATGCTTTTTCATTTGGAATTAGTTATTCCAAATGAAAATATTTGGAATGAAAGTGTTCTACTTCATGTTTACGTGGAAATAGTTATTCCGAATTGAGGTTTACATGAAAAACCAGTTTATTTGGCTTTATTTAATTCTGCTTTTGGTCTGTGGGTTGGGAAGGATTCTGATTGGACAGGGGGCGAACGTGACGCATCACGTCTGTCGGGAAAAAACACACAACAAACCCTTTCTTTTCGGCTCCAGCATAGAAGACCACATGAGAATTGTTTTCACTTTTATTTTGATAGTAGTTTTGAAGCAGCAGCTGTTTCAGTTTCATCAGCGGAGCAGGAGAAAAAATAGAAGTTCGTACTTTGGTCAATCAAAGCAAGTGGTGAATGCAACAGCTGTTCCACCTCCACTATATGGGACGATAGTGAAAAAAGAACTTTTTAATGATCCACCTGTCATTAGTGCTGCTCTGGTGCTTCATGTTCTGATGACGCCTATTCCATTTGCCGACGTCCGCGTGCGTAGTAAGTCCATGTGTGTCTGTGTAAAAGTCCACATGTTTATGCGCTTACGTCCAGCCACTCTTTTCATTACATCCATGTTTTTTAAGGCTCTTAGTAATAAATAGTTTTAGCTGCCATCCGGGCGGCCATGTTGGACTATGTCGTCACCAGCGCGTCAAGTTGCGCATTCGCAGAGCAACTTAAAGCAGAATTAAGTGTTTACAAGATAGAGGAATTATTCAATTCATAATTAAAATCAGAATAAACCATTAAGTGTTTACATGGTCAGTTTAAAGAGGAATTAACTTTTATTATGAATTAAAGAGGAATTAAAGCTTCCCTGTAAATGTGGCCAATGTGAGAGTGGAAATGCAGAATGACATTCTGTCTCAAAGTGGTTTTCCGACTCGTTCCCACTGAGGGCTTTGACTAAAGGTCTTTGTGGTTCTTGTCTCAAGTGATTGTGTCTCACCAGCTTCTTTGAAGGGAACAATTTGCTTTGTGGTCATTTAATAACAGTTAGAGAGAAACGCTGCAAATTTGAATCTCATTCCTCAGATGCACAACAAGGAGAGAAGGATTTAGGAAAGGGGGCGGAGGAACGAGTGCGGGGGGGATTTATCTATTTTTTTTTTCTCTTTTTGCTTATATCTTATTTATGGATTTACTTGGACGCTGGGGAATGCTGCTGCACCAACTTCAAACATTACCTTATCTTACAAACCAGCCTTTTGATGTTCCTGAGATCAGAGGCTCGCAGCGGAGCGCTTGCCAAACGAAGATGGCAAGCGGGTGCATATGTGCACGAGTGTGAGATTTCAAAGAGGCAGCAGAAAAAGTAGCGTTTTGGGCTAGGTCAGACACATCTGAGCAGCCAAAACGACCACGATAATTGGCCCAGCTTAAGTAGCGACTGAGTGGAAAAAACTAGCAGACAGAATGGGAGACAGAGGAGAATGAGATCCAAGAATAAACAGATGGATGGATGTCTGCGTTGTTCGTACGTCACAGCTATCGGCACCGTGTTGCAGACTGAAACACTTTCTACACACACTCACATTAGCATCATTTCTTTTGAAATAGTCCCAGTCAGAGTTGACACAGACTGATGTAATCTTACCCGTGGGGCTCCTCCTTTGAAACCCACTGTGGGGTGTTTAGCATAGCCCTGCCTTTGTCCTGGGGGTGTGGGGGGGGGGTCATGCATTTTCTTTTATTGCCTTGGCTTCAAGGACTCTTGGTCCTTTTGATTTAGCACTAATGTGTCGAGTGGGTGATTATTACTGGGCGTCGGTCACTTCAATGGTCAACTGGAGGATCTATTATGAGCTAATGGTGCTAACATGGCCACAGCAGAGCTGGACGATATATCGAGATTCAAGATATATCGAGTTTTCAATTTTGGCGATACAGAAGATGACAATATTGCATATATCGATATAGCTTATTTTGTGCTTGTTTTAAGAGTTGCTGCTTTCACTGTTTCTCAGAACAGCATGAAAAGCTCAGTTTGATGGATTTCTGAGTGCGTTCTAAACAAGCCACACTACAGAACTCACTCACACGTGCTGTCCCTTAGAGGAGAAAAAGCCAAAAGTGGCACATATTGTGCAGCTGTTTGTTCATAAATGTGCCAGAAAAACCAAATGACTCAAAGAAACACAAGGTATCGAGAAAAATACACAAAACTACTACAAAAATAAACAGTTCGACAACAAAAATACATGGAATGACTCCAAAATATATTGAGTTTTTTATTTTGGCGATATCAAAAATTACGATATCGCCTATATCAATATACATATTAATTTATAGCTTTTTCTTAATAAAGGTACCTGTGTGGTATTCTTCATCAGCAAATTTAACCCAGAATTGTCTTTTTGGTCAGACTTTGAGTTAAAAATATCAAGATTTATATCTTACATCGCCATTTTGAGAAAAAATATTGAGACATGAGTTTATTTGGTCCATATCGCCCAGCCCTATTGCATAGTTATTGACTTATGGCTTTACCTTCCTCCACAGGGATGGGATCCCTCCGTACAAACTGGGCAAAAAGAAACAAATCCAGCGAGAGATGCACCGCAGTGTGAAGATCAACGGCCAGGTCACACTCCCACACTTCCCTGTGAGTCCTCCTTCCTTAAGTTTACCACCTCTGTTTGTTTGTTTTTCGTGTGTGTGTGTGTGTGTGAGATCTGTGAAAACTTTTAACACGGGTCCTGATTCCCTGAAGGAGTTGCACTTAATTTGACTTATTTCCTTTTTTATATTTATTTTCAGAGCTCATGTTGTGAGAGAATAGGATATTTTTTTCCCGCTTGTTTCATATAAAAGTCGGGAGTAAATGAAAGGCGGGATTTGCACACTGCCTCGCTTCACTGCTGTTCCAGCATCCCCCTCCTCCCTCTCCTCTCCCCTCTACACACTCACTTCTTCTGGGCTGTTATTATAAACTCCTGTTGTCATTCCTGCTTTCCGTCTCACTAACTGTATGTCACAAAGCATCTGGTGTCTGAATGAAACTCTGATATCTGCTGCTGGGGGTGTTGAACGCCACGATAAAGTAAACACGAGTGATGAAGTACGAGCCTTAGATTTCACATTCCAATTCAATTTCACAGTTTAGCCATTTCTGTTTTGTTTCCAGTTCATCGTCTTTCTGTAGTCGGACGTCATTAAACTTCTCAAAATCCGACTAAACACGCTTGATACGGTTAATAGAGTTTGAGTGCGTCAAAAGCCACTTGATTGACATACAGCTTCACGTTGTGTGGCGAAAATATGGTGGAAATGCATCATATTGTCCAAAAACAAAGTCATAAAACTAAGTCTGTCTTATTTTTCATGCGATATGACAGTCTCTTTGTGGGGAAAATGGTATGTAAATGTGTGATAATGTCTCCAAACATGTGTGTAAGGGTATGTAGTCTGTGTCATATTGCAATTTCCGCTTGATTTTCTTCAAAAAATAAAATAAAAAATGGCCAAATCCATTTCAGAAAGTGAATTCCTTAATTTCCCTCCGTTTTTTGTCGTCATGGACCTTTTTTTTGGTTGGTCGTTGGTATTCACAATGATTAAAAAAATCATTAAATAAAACATATTCCGTGCTTTTATTTTGAAGGAGAATCATACATCTAGTGTTGTTCCAACAATAGATGGTGTAGTTTTTCCATTAAGATTGGATGAAAATGTTTTTAAAAAGCCTAACCTATATACAGTATGATATGTTAAGGTTTCATTTATTCAGACTTTTTTACTTTGATCTCCTGACATGACACGTTTCAACTGTCAACTGCCAGTCTTAATCAGAGGCATCTGCTGATTCCTTTGATGTGTCCCTATGACTTATTTCTGGGCGTGGCCAAATTGACAGGAAGACTGGCAGTTGAATGTCGAAACATTGTCAGTAGATCAAAGTAAATTTCCAGAAAAAAGTTGTTCAAAAACACAAATTATTCAGCCTAACCTGTCAAAATATAATTTCACACCTTAACAGTGATAGTAATGTGCTCATTTTATCTACCTGTACCATTCGTTGCTGTAATTGATTGTGGAAATGGAAAACTTTAACTACATTTGGGTCACAGCTCATGTTTTAAAGTGCGTTTTTAGTGAAACTCCAGCCCATCAGGTGTGAGATCTTTAAATCCAGGATGTTTGTGAGTTGATATGAGAGGTTTTAAGGAACTGGGTCAGAACAGATTGACACAGGTTAGACAGTAAAAGCAGACCCCAAAAAATAAATACATATGGAATTATTTTGTCTTTGTATTCAAACACGTGTGTGTGTGTGTGTGTGTGTGTGGTTGTGTGTGTGTGTGTGTGTGTGTGTGTGTGTGTGTGAGAGAGACAGTGTTGTCTGTTTCCCCTCAGTCTTCTCTCTCTCTCTCTCTCTCTCTCTCTCTCTCTTCCTTTCCCACTTGCACTCCTTTAATGTCTCCCTCCTGATTTGGAGATGGCTCTGTCTCCCATGATGCACCAGCCCCAGGCAGCGGGGGCCCCGTGCAGGGCTGGCGCTCCTTTGCCAGCAGCTCCGCTTGCCTTTCTTCTTCTTCCCTTCATCATGTCTACAAAGAGATGAGACGAACAACAACAAAAAAAAAAACTATATAGAAAAGGAGTCAAAATCAAGAAAGAAAGCCAATGTGCCAAATAACAGAAAAAGTAAGAAAAGGGAGAGAAATAGCAGCGCGTATAGTTAAAGAAGAAAGAGATAATGTGACTAGAGTAGCTCAGAGATGCCCTGCATGCAGCCGGGAAATAAATAATACTTTCTTTAGATCTTCTGGTGTATTTCTTCACTTTCTCTCTTACTGATGCACATCTTAGTCCTCTTCCTCTCGTTTTTTATGTCATTAATTTTGTCCCCTTTTCCTTTTTCCCTTCCTCTCTCCTCTTCCTCATTCTCTCTCCTCTGTCGATATCTGGCTTTTATTCGGAGATTTAAAGCCGCGTGTCCCTCCCACCCCTAGTGTGTCTTTGATGTTTGACAAGGGCCCTTTGAAGTGTTCTGACTTCAGAGGCAGCCTAGATGATGGCTTGGTCGGGCTACAGAGAGTGCAGGCAGGGGGCCTCCCCTCCGAGCGAGACCAACTGCTACCCTGCCGATGCTACCCATCACCCCCAACCCCCCCCCCCCCCCCCCCACCCCCCCCCCCCCCCCCCCACCCCTCAGCTGGCATCCTGGCACTGCCAAGGGCCAGTGGGCATGAGTAGATCTAGAGGAAGGTTCAGGTTAGCTGGAGGCCTCGTGGAGGAGTGATCAGGACTGGAAGCAGATTGGACAAATACTCAGAAGCCACACATTCTAAATAATCCATCTTTGTGCCTTTTTTTGCTCTGCAGAGGACACACCGGCTCCCCAAGGAGATGACCCCCGTGGAGCCCTCGGCCTTCGCCGCCCAGCTCATCACGAGGCTGGAGAGGTTAAAGCGAGAGCAGGACACGATGAGCTCGCTGGAAGAAAGACTGCAACAAATCCAGGAGGTAACAGATCCACACTGACCTTAAAATCCACTAAAACAGTGTTTTATTTTCTAATTCTAACGATTTAGACCAGGGGGTCTCACCCTGGTCTCACCCTGGGACCCACGTCATTAAATCACGACTCAATTCTACCAGCCAAATTTAGTTTCTCAAAAATAGCTTTTGAAAACACACATATATATAAAATATTTTTTTAAAACATAAATCTATATATTTTCCTGTACAACATGCATTCCACAGCATGCATTTCAAAGGAAAAGTTTCTTTCAAAATAAAAGACATGTCCAACATGAGTGACATTAAGTATTTATTTATTTTTGATCAGCGGTCTGCGACATTCTGCCAGTCATAATAGTTGGATCAGTCTGCGATGCTAAAAGGCCACTTGGGGTGTTTTCGTGGTGTTTCGTCGATGACTTCCTTACTTCCTGAGTTACTCAGCTTCAATAACAGAAACAAATATTGTCGTTTGTGACAAAAGTTAAAGGAACTTTGATTTAAATTTCTCAAAATAAAAATTAGCAAAATTACACAAAATAGACCCTTACCTTGCATGTTCTGGGAGAATATCAGATATTTTCACCATAGTTTCTCCATATTAAACGAGTAGCAAGCATTTGGAAAAGATAAACAGACCAAACGTGTCCAATATCACGCAACAAACTCTTGCAAGATTTGATGAAACTGTTTTGTCCTGCTCTGGTGTAGCATAGATTTAGTTTTATTCATCACATTTGAGCATTTATAGCTTGATATTTGGGATGTTTAGTTTGTCTGGAATTACTTTTAATGAGGGAAAGTTTGGTTCATCTTTCCAGTTTCAGACCTGTAAATGTTGGTCTGTATGTCAGTGGTTTCTCGCAGCATGTTCGATGAAAAGTCCCTCTTGGTTTATCGTCTTCTTCCATTTTCATCCGCGTCCTCAACTATTTAATCTTTCAAACTTATGTTTCTCGACTCACTTGAGTTTCCTTCCACTTGTTCTCTCTCCAGTGGCGCGTCTGCTGAGCATGTGTAGCGTCGGTCTCTTTGTGAGGCAAAGACGTACTCTGCATTATAGATGAAGCGCACCCCTAAGCCTGTTAGCAAAGATAACAGTTTGGCAAAAAGGGAAAACTCACATCAAGTGATGCGGGCGTTTGCTCTCGCTGACTTCAGAGTGTGACAGATATAAGTTGGTGAAAGCTGAGAGTTCTAAACGTCTTGGTTTGTGTGCGTTTCAGGAGGAGGAGAGGGAGGAGAGTGGAGAGTCCCTCCATCATCCCCTGCTTCCACCTGGAGGCCAATGTGAAGAAGATCCTCAGGCCATCCTAGACGAACATCTGTCCCGGGTTCTGAAGACGCCCGGCTGTCAGTCGCCGGGCGTCGCTCGCCACTCGCCGCGCTCCCGCTCCCCGGAACAGACGGCGGTGGCCCTGGTGTCCCCCGGGCCCACGTTGGGCTCGTACCCCGGGGTTGCCAAGGCGCTGATGGCAGGCCGGCCGTCGACCAAGCACATCCACCACCACTACATCCACCATCACCACGCTGGGCCCAGGACCAAGGAGCAGATGGAGGCCGAGGCGGCTCAGCGTGTGCAGTGCCTCTGCCCTCCAGGGGGCGCCAACTACTCCGACTTCACGTCTACGTAAGTGGATCTACTAATGTAGGGGTTCTCAACCTGGGGCTCGCAAGACACTGGGAAGGGGTCGCCAGATGTCTTCAAGAAACTAAGTATATATATATATATATATACTAAGTATATATATATATATATATATATATATATATATATATATATATATAGTTTATTTAGTTTTTTTTTTTTTTTTAACAATTTTTGCCCATCCTATTTCTACCAAATTCTAATGCCTTTCCTGCACATTTTTTTGCATATATTGACCCATTATTGTCACTTATAACCTCTTTTCATCATATTTTATGCTTATTTTTGCCAATTTAACCACTGGGAGGGGGTTTCCAGATGCATTCAAGAAACTACAAATATCTTTTTTTGAGCCCATTTTTGCTTGTTTTTTTTACCCTTTTTCAGCAACGACACCAAACATGTCATATTCTTATCACTTCCTCTTGCCATAATTTTGCTCCTTTTAATGTATTTTTGCTACATTATTCCAATTTCTGTTACTTTCTGTTCCACTTCCTTTTTTTATATTTTAGTGCAATAATTAACAAAAAATGTATTGTAGCAGACAGCTGTCATCAAAAGTACACCGTATTTTTTTTTCTTTTTATACATTTTTTCTACTTTTAAGACATTTTTGACACTAATAAACCCTTTCTACCACTTTTCCACTTATTGTCACGTATGCTGACCAATTATTGTCACTTTTCATCATATTTTGTGCTTATTTTTTGCCAATTTAAACTAATTGTTCCGACTTTTTGAATTACATTTGAATTACATTTCCCCAAACGCCAAATTTTTAGCCAATATTGACACTTTGAACCTTTTTTTACCACTTTTTCTGTCCGTTTTTTATCCACTCTAATTTGCAACTTTTAAACAATTTCTGTAGTTTTTAAAATCCCGTTTCACCACCTTTTTCATTATTTTTGGTCACTTTCAGATTAAAACAAGGATTTCTATCTAAGATGACTATAATAATAATACTAAACGTCCTGGATAACAGTGGATATTATTCAGATGAATAAATAAATGTGGTTATCACAGATTCATAGAACAATGGACCATCATTTTACTGACTTTATGGATGGACCCCAAAAATCTCTCCCCTTTATTCCCCCTATAGATGGTCCTGTCTCCACATGACTGTTCTTCAATGTTCATGTCTGTGTTCAACCACCTTCAGATACAGTGGGGGTCCCCACTCTCTGGGACTTTTATTTTGGGGGTCACGGGCTGAGCTTGAGAACCACTGGACTAAAAGCAAAGCATTATTTGGTGTAAAAACTTCTTGTCTCTGATTTTTTCTTCAGGCGCTGCAGCACTTTGTCCAGACGTCCCACCAAGGCCTCTGACGACACCCTGTTCTCGTCGCACCTTCCGCTCGTCTCCACCGACCGCTCTCAGAATGTTTGGCAGTGGATCCTGGAGAGCGAGCGACAGGGAAAACACAAACCAGACAGGTACGTGATGCGTGTCCGACCAAAGACTTCAGCCCCCCGACCTCTGAGTGCGTCACATGTTCTAAGACGAACCCTCCACTCTTTCTTCTCCTCAGCATTCAAAGTCTAAAGAAACCCAACCCACTCGACGCCAAGACGCTGCCCGGTCGGACGCCTTGGGGCGGAGGGGGCATCGGTAACGGCGTCCACCCACGTGGTCACCATCCAGGCCATCCGTTCATCCAGGACCCCGCTATGCCCCCACTCCCCCCGCCCAACACGCTGGCACAGCTGGAGGAGGCCTGTCGCAGACTGGAGGAGGTTTCCAAGCCACCCAAACAACAACGGTTAGTGCTTCATTCTTATCTTTACATGTTAGCATTTAGCATTTAGCAGTGATGTCTGAAGAAATCGTCTCCATTACAAATTGAAAAGCCTTATTTTTAATATGTTATGGTTTCTTTTATTCAGACAACTTTTTTCAGGAAATTTATTTTGATGTCCTGACATGTTTCGACTGTCAACTGTCGGTCTTCCTCAGAGGCAAAAACAGTTGAAACATGTCAGGAGATTAAAGTAAAATTCCTGACAAAATGAAACCCTAACATATTAATTTCAAAAATAAAACAAAATTCACTTGAAATTATTACTTTTGATCTCCTGACATGTTTCGACTGCCAACGGTTAGTCTTCCATGTGTAAGGACACATCAAAGCAATCAGAAGATGCCTCTGAGGAAGATTGACAGTTGAAAGTTGAAATGTGAGGAGATCAAAGTCAATTTCCTGATTGAAATTTGCTGATTGCTTTGATGTGTCCTTATGAGGGCGTATATCTGGGCATAATATTTTCTAAAAGTTGTCTGAAGAAATGAAACCTTCAGATATTTTTCTAAAAGAAGACAAATTGAACTTGCTGGAAGCCTTATTTTTGTTGTGTTACGTGATCGGTATCAGCTGGTAATACTTACCAATCGGTAAACGTCACACCCTCAGCCATCAGTGACAGACTGTGTGTGTGTGTCGATGGAATCCTGTGTAAATGTGTGTGTGTGTGTGCAGGCATTCATTAGCATCCAGCAGCCTTCAGAGAGACAGGAGTCATCCAGCAGCTGCCTTTCCCGCTGGATGTGGATCTCTCGCCAGCTCCGGACTCCAAACAGACGAGTACGTTGTTCCTTTAACGTGTTCTCCTCCATCACTTTATTTAAAAACGTCCCACATTTCATTCCTTCATTGCATTGCTTTACAAAAAAAAAGCTCATGTTTTACTCCCACTTCTCCTTCAAAGAGACGTTAGTCAGCATCTCTGTGTCTTTGAACTCCTCCTCTCTGTCTGCTTAATCATTTAAGATTAAACATGCTTTAATATGAGACGCTAACTACTAAACTAAACTAAACTAAACTAAACTGAACTGAACTGAACCAAACCAAACTAAACTAAACTAAACTAAACTAAACTAAACTAAACTGAACTGAACCAAACCAAACCAAACTAAACCAAACTAAACTAAACTAAACTAAACTAAACTAAACTAAACTAAACTAAACTACACTAAACTAAACTACACTAAACTAAACTAAACTAAACTAAACCAAACCAAACCAAACCAAACCAAACCAAACCAAACCAAACCAAACCAAGCCAAGCCAAGCCAAGCCAAGCTAAGCTAAACTAAACTAAACTAAACTAAACTAAACTAAACTAAACTAAACCAGCTCTTGTCTCTTATCTGAATTTGTCACTGATTTAAAAAATATTCCTTTGTTGTTGTTTTAGGCCTGTGTGACATTTTGCATCAGCAATTATAGAGAGATTTATATCATATATCGTCATTTTGAGGAAAAAATACAAGTTTTGATCAATATCACCCAGCACTAAAATGCAAGGCTGTGTGTTCTCAGTTTAAAGGTGCGTTCACACCGAACGCAACTGAAGCAACGCGATTACATTAAAATCAATGTAAATGACGCATTTACGATTAAACATGCTTTAATATGAGACGCTAACTACCAAACTAAACTAAACCAAACTAAACTAAACTAAACTAAACTAAACCAAACCAAACCAAACCAAACCAAACCAAACCAAACTAAACTAAACTAAACTAAACTAAACCAAACTAAACCAGCTGTCGTCTCTTATCTGAATGTGTCACTGATTTAAAAAATATTCCCTTTGTTGTTGTTTTAGGTCCAGAGAGCTGATGGTCACCTACTTCTTCTGTGGTGAGGAGATCCCGTATCGCAGTGTGATGAAGACCCACTGCCTCACCCTGGGTCACTTTAAAGAACAGCTCAGCAAGAAGGGCAACTACAGGTGAGCTGGAAACACACACACACACACAGATAGAGGTGCTAATGTGCACTGGTTTGGTGCCATAGTTGGAAACTAAGAAACTAAGAGAGGAGGACGGGGGGGGGGGGGGGGGGGGGGGGGGGGGGGGGTAGGGGGTGGTCTCCACATCTGCTACTGATTTCCAACCCAGGGTCTTAATAAACGCAGCTTTGAAGCCTGAACCGTTTTATTTCACATTCCAACTCTTCCACGGTTGCATCAGACTTTAAACGTCACACGTTCTAATTTTTCTGGATCAAAGTCACTTGATATCAACATGTGACCCACTGCAGTCTGTGTGTCTCTAAGGGACAGCATGTGTGAGTGAGTTTTGTAGCACAGCATGTTTTGTGGCAAGATTTTAGTTTAAATAAAAAGGAAATTATAGTGATCTAAACCAGCGATTTTCCACTGGTGGGTCGCGGACCTGTACTGGGTGGGTCGCAGACAGCTGGTCAAAAATAAATTAATACTTAATGTTGCATGTTGGACTTGTCTTTTATTTTGAAAGAAACGTTTCTTTTGACAGGCATGCTGTGAAATGCATGTTGCACAGAAAAAGCTATTTTTGAAAAACTAAATTTGGTTGAATTCTAAAAAAAAAAAGTGGGTCGTGATTGTATGACCGTGGCAAAATGTGGGTGAGACCAGTTGAGAACCCCTGGTCTTCACTCTATCTCCCAGCTCTATGGGATGTATTAACGTAGCAGCGTGAGTCTAAACACAGTTATTTGTTGCTCTGTTATGTTCAAAGCAAAGGGTTTGTTTTTTAACCTACTATTAATAGTACTTTAACATTTATTTATTTTTGTTGTAATTCTTAGACCAAAACTTGATAATTAGATACTTTATAACTAGACTTGGGCAATATATTGTGATTCAAGATATATCAAAAAAAAAAAATCTGACAATACAGATAATTACAATATCGCCTATAAGGATATATTTTAATTTTATGCTTTATTTTGCATTAAAATACTTGTTTTAGGAGTCACTGCTTTCATGTCTTGAAAAGCTCAGTTAGATGATTACTGAGTGTGTTCTAACCCAGACCTTCATCTAAACAAGCCACACTACAGAACTCACTCACACGTGCTGTCCCTGAGAGGAGAAAAAGCCAAAAGTGGAACATGTTGTGCAGCTGTTTGTTAATAAATGAGCCTGTGTGACATTTTGCATCAGCAATTATAGAGAGATTTATATCATACATCGTCATTTTGAGAAAAAATACAAGTTTTGATCAATATCACCCAGCACTAAAATGCAAGGCTGCGTGTTCTCAGTTTAAAGGTGCGTTCACACCGAATGCGACTGAAGCAACGCGATTACATTAAAATCAATGTAAATGACGCAACCTCAAGTTTTCTCCCCTAAAGCCACGTCACGTGTGTAATTTTGAGCAACGAGGTCGCACTTGACTTCGTTGCTCAAAGTTGAAAAATTTGAACTTCAAGTGACTCATCGCGGGCAACGTCAGCTACTTTAGTTGCTTCAATCGCCCGCCATGAGTCGCGTGAACAAAGTTGCGCTTTTTGCTCGCTTCATCGTTTCATCAGTGATGACGTGACGATTGGGAGAAACTCATTGCTGATTGGATGCAGCGACACAGCGTCGCTCGAAGTCGCTTGAAAATTCCAAAATGTTTGAGCATCATTCAGTGACAGCGAGAAAAAGAAGCTGTCACATAAAACATGAAATGTGCTGTTGTGTGCGTGCCTGTGTGTGCGCGTGTGTGTGCGTGTGTGTGTGCGTGTGTGTGTGTGTGTGCGTGTGCGCGCGCGTGTGTGCGCGTGTGTGTGTGTGTGTGTGTGTGTGTGTGTGTGTGCGTGTGTGTGTGTGCGTGTGTGCGCGTGTGTGTGTGTGTGTGTGTGTGCGTGTGTGTGTGTGTGTGTGTGTGTCAGCATCCTAAAACAAAGCCGTGACTTTGAAGAAGTTCAGGAGCAGAACGAGATTCTCGCCGTTTTTTCTTTTGTTAGTAATTACAACCAGTCTGTAGAGTAGCAGTGTGTGTGTGTTTGTGTACATGTGTTGTTGAAATGAGCTCATAAAACACACAACTCTCCTGTTTCTTTATCGTCTTTGCAAAGCAAAGGCATTTTTCCATTACAAAGCTTATCATTAACATGTTTTTTAATGAAAAAAACATTTAATTGCACCAACATCTGCATAGCATGTAAACGCAGACCGTGTTAAACTACCTTTCTCCTATTCATAGATGTATGTGGTTAGTTTTAGTTTTTTCTTTTAAGAATTTAAGAACTTTAAAGAATCAGAATCTGCTGTAGAAACAAGTTGAACAGATTGAATTACAGTTAGTTATCGTTTAAATATTCTTGGAAGTTAAAAAATAATAATAATGATTGGATTCCATACCATTTTGTACTTGTAAAGGTGACATTTGTAATTATTATTGATATCGCGATATACAGTATATTGTATTGTTTAGTATCGGTATATACTAGTGTATCATCTCATCTTTTTTAATAATGTAAGGTTTCATTTGTTACAGAAAGTTTACTTTGATCTCCTCACACATTTTGACTGCCAACTGCCAGCCTTCTTCAGAGGTGTCTGCTGAAAACTTTTTCAGAAAAAAAAAAAAATGTTATTTTGTGTATTTTCGTCCATTAATGATCAATTATTCACCAACTGTTTTTTCTCGTCAGGTACTACTTCAAAAAGGCGAGCGATGAGTTTGAGTGCGGCGCCGTGTTCGAGGAGGTGTGCGAGGACGCTGCGGTGCTGCCCACGTACGACGGTAAAGTCCTGGGGAAGGTGGAGAGGATGGACTGAGAGGCGGAGCCACGAGGCCCAACCTAAACCTAAACCTAAACCTAGCCGCTGGCTCACAGCGCGAGCACAGACTCACACTAACAGACACTCTGGACACTTTTCCTTTTTGATCTTTCTTGTTTTTGTTTTGATGTCCTAATATTAAGCTAAAAACAGAGTTAATATATCCAGCACAAGAGGAGAGAGAGAGTGAAGGAAGGAAGACGAGCCAATGAAGTATGCCGAGGAAGCCCCGCCCCCTCCCTGACCCTCTCAGCCAATCAGCCTTAGTAACACAAACAAAGTCGTGTGGGGAGAGACTGTGAAGAACCAGGACGAGGGGAAGCTCCGCCTTCTTTTTTTCCGATACCTAACCACTGAATACGTGTGCGACCATCTTCTCATTAACATCCCTACGTGTGCATATATACATACATCTATATGTATATATACAGTATGTGTGTTATATATTACAGATGTCATTTTATTATTATTAAGTATTTATTGAGAAGAAGAAGAAAAAAAAACACTTTTTCCTGTTGTGTCTGCTAAAAACATGTCCCGCCCCCTTTCCTTTGTTCTAGCCAATGGGCAAGCTGCTTTGTATGTTGGGAGAAAACTGTGGTGATTTTTAGTTGTTTGTTTGTTTATTTTTATTATTTTGCGACGCTGCAAGCCAAGCTCCTCCCACTGGCTCCACCCACAGGCTCCTCCCACAGCCTCGTAGCATCACGCACTCTTCTTCTATGCTGCTGATCGTTCGTTACACGTTTCCTCTCCACACACTAGGGCTGGGCAATATATCGAGATTCAAGATATATCATGTTTTCTTGTTTGGCGATATAGAAAATGACACAATCGATATATTTTTATTTTACAGCTTATTTTGTATTAAAATACTAATTTTAGGAGTCGCTGCTTTCTCTACTTCTCAGAACAGCAGAAAAAGCACAGTTAGATGATTACTGAGTGTTAATGTTGTGTAACTTTTTTTCTCCTTTTGTGTATTTTGTTCTCATATGTTTTTTGTTGTTCTTTTGTGTGTTTTTTTGGTAATTTTTTGGATTTTCTTTGTCCTTTTTGTGCCCATTGGTGTATTTTTGGTGTATTTCTCTGTTTCTTTGTACGTGTTCTATTTGTTTGTGTGTGTTTTGTTGTCCTATTGTGAAGTTTTTCCTCATTTTGTGTCCTTTTGTTTATTTTTGCTGTTCTTTTGTGTATTTCTCCATTTATTTGTATGTTTTTGTAGGTTATTTTTTGTGTTTTTGTGCATTATTTTTTCTTTTAGTGTGTTCTTTTGTGTATTTCTCTGTTCATTTGTGTTTTTGTAATAATTTCGTGTATTTTTTGCCATCATTTCGGGGGCTGCGAGTTGCCCATGTTTGTGACACAAGCACAAGTTTTAAATAATTTGTTTTATTAACAATCTTAAAGCAGCTTAATGTTATTTTAGCCTGTGTGGCTATCGTATATATTGATATTTTGAGAAAAAAAATACAGAAATATGAATTTTGGTCCATATCGCCCAGCCCTACAACACACACACACACACACATCGTCGTCGCACCACTTTTTATGTCGTGCCTTCGTTTGTGAAGCAGACGTTGCACAGTCGCAGACGCACACACGCACACACGCAGAGAGGAGACGGAGACGACGTCCTGATGATGGCAGCGTTTACATTTACACGTCCAACGCGTTCGGCTCCAAAAACGTGAATGTTTTTCCCAACGAGGCCGATTACGGTGGCGCTACTTCCTGTACACATTGTAATTATGCATTGTGACGTATGGATACCAACACATCTGACGCGCACACACACACACACACACACACGATCGCTGGTGTTTTCTGAGTTATGCACCTGTGCCTACATGGATACCATACCATGTGCTGCCCTGTTTCAGGGTTTAGAATCTATCCCTTGGTTTTCAGAAGGGCTTTACGTTTAGATTAAGATATTTTTTATTGTTTTTTTTTTATAATATCCTGTAATAATCATGTCCGTTTTTGTGTTTTGTTTTTTTTTTTACACCATGACCTTTTGTTTTGGTTCGGTTCATTTTATCTAAACTGTAAATTATACATTATATAAAAGAGTTTCATTTAAAGATTTACATGGACCTATAATTATTGTAATTATTGAGAGATGTAGCCTTTATTAAAGTTTTATATTTTTCAAATGAACATGTGTGTGTGTGTGTGTGTGTGTGTGTGCCTGGAAATTCTTGGAATGCTTTATGTGTCACGATTTTCTTCACTTTTGTATTTGTTTCAATTTAAAAAACAAAAAAAAAAAAAGCACAAACTAAATTTTACAACAACACAAATGTAGATAACGTAAAGCAAGCATTTAATATATTAATATATTGTGTTTTTATATCTTACCAAATACATTTTAGATGTGCACGTTCATTGAAAAAACTGTTTTAAAGCTCTGTCCGCCTCATGTTGAACGTATTTATTGTTTCCTATTTATTCTAATTATACAGGCTATTACAGAATATTTTTATTCAACAGTTTTAGCCATTTTTTTGCTTATTTTTACCCTTTTTCTACAACTACACCAAACTTGCCATATTTTAACCTATTTTCATCACTTATTAGTGCCATATTTTTGCTCTTTTTAATGCATTTTTGCTACATTGCTCCCATTTCTGACACTTCTCTATCAAATTTCAATGCCTTTTTGGCACATTTTTTCATTTTTCAAGATATTTTCACCACTTTTTCCACCTAATATCACATATTTTGACCCATTATTGTCACTTTTAACCTCTTTTCATCATATTTCATGCTTAATTTTTCCAATTTAACTACATTCACCATTTGTCATGCCTATGATTTACAAGTTTAAACAAATTTTTCCAATGTTGACACTTTTTTTAAAATCCCTTTTTTTTCTCAGTTTTTGGCCACTCTGATTTGTAACTTTTTACTATTTTCTGTTTTTTTTCCCACCATTTTTGGTCACTTTGAACCCATTTTATTAGTGATTAAAACAATGATTTCCATCTTTAAGATGATTATAATAATAATAATAAACGTTCCTGGATAACAGTGGATATTATTCAGATGAATAAATAAATGTGGTTATCACAGATTCATAGAACAATGGACCATCATTTTACTGACTTTATGGATGGACCCCAAAAATCTCTTTTCTTTATTCCCCCTTATAGATGGTCCTGTCTCCACATGACTGTTCTTCAATGTTCATGTCTGTGTTCAACCACCTTCAGCTACAGTGGGGGTCCCTGGTCTCTGGAACCTTTATTTTGGGGGTCGCAGGCTGAAAAGGTTGAGAACCTCTTTCTTAGAGGATAATCTGAATAAAAACTTGCTGATAGTCTTTATGTTGATGGCATGTTGTGACCTTGAAGTTCCTGCTTTAATCAGGTCTGACAGTTCCCAGCCCTCGTGTCTCTGTAATAAAGCGTGGGACATGTTGTTGGTGGTGTCACCATCAAAGAGGAACAGTCGTACAGCGTGAGCTAAGCGTACGTGGTTCCACGTGCTGTAGTTTGATGAATGTAGGAATGCTTCTACATTCAGCTCCTTAATGGGAGGCATTAGCCATGGAAATGAGGCCACGGGCTAATTGGTCTCATTAACGACTGGCGCTGCTCGCCGGCAATCAACACAAACATTAACCAAAGCTCCGCCTCCATCCCCCCATCTCAGAGCCACTTCTTTATTAGCCGTCACACATTAACGTGCGCGCTCACAATCATGTACGGTTGGAAAAGTGAAAACACGTGGACACGTAATGAAGTTTGTTCTACAAAGTGACTTTCTTTCTCCCAGAGGTGAGAAAAAGTCTAGGGACTTATAAAATCCGTTTTATTTTACTCCCAAATTTCGTTTTTTTCACTTCAAGTTTTTTAAATCCGTTTTTTTTGTTTTGTTTTTTTTTTTAGAAATATTTATCATTTTTTTAAGAGAATATATTAGTTTTTAACTCCTGTGAGGAAACAAAAATAAATACTAATAAATAAATAAAAACTCATAATTAAACAAAAATGTATGTCAATTATAAAGTAAGATAGAATTAAAAGGTAGATATAATTAAAAGGTAGATATAAATTGTAGTGACATGGATTATTCTGACTGCTCCTTTTTAATTATTTATATGTCATAAAGATATTCAATGATTTACTGAATCTGAGCATCTTAACATTCTAATAACGTTGCTCCAACTGACTTTTATTTTGTAAACAGGAAGTTTCCACTGAAATGGTTGTACTTGAGGTAGCTAGCTGACTGTGAATGTGTAGATACGAGGTACGGACAAAAGACTGGAATAAAAAGAACTAAAGGACAACACAGTTATTCTTAGTTAGCCAGACACAACAGATCGAACACTGAGCAGGTGAAGATGATTAAAGCTGATCACGTTCTCAGCGCTGCAATACACGCGTTACAGGCACTTCAAAGTTAAACGGGCACTGGTGGCTCTGTATTTAGGAGTCAGTGATGATTTGCGTTGCTTTTTTTATTGTGTTTGTGGTGATTTTAGATGAGTTTAATGCAGCCAGGACAGGAGGGGGGAGGGCGGAGCACCTAATAAGTGGTCCCTGGAAACAATTCCCCATAAAAAAAAACATTCTTTGCCCCACAGTGGCGTCATTTCATGCCGATTTCCGCGTTTACCGTTTTCATTGGTTCGTTAAAGCAGATTTTATAGGGCCCTACAAGTCACTGCTTCTCATGTCATGTCATTAAAGTCCCGAGTCAAGTCAAAAGACCTCAACTTTAATTTCCAAGGCTGCGTCTGAATATTCCCTCCTATCTCCTTTCTTATCCACTTTTCCTTAACCCTGGAAATGTTAAAGTGGCGGCCATGATAAGGAGCGTTCCAGTTCTCTAAAAGCTAAGGAAATCAGGCTCAATGCTTCCTTTAAAACGTCCTATAGCCTCAGAAACACTGATGGATCCTCAACCAAAGGAGACCTAATGCTGATTCTTTCCAGTGATAACATTTAAAGGGACCCGCTCATTAGAGTGTTCACAGAAACTCACATTAACTGAAAAGGGACCCAGATAATGTAAATTATCAATCCAATAATATGCCTTGAACAACTTTAAATAATCTAAAAGCCATATGTTATGATATGCAGCCATATTATCAGATTATAACTGACATAAAACAGACACTGTGGTTCTAGAAAAAGGGATCAGAGCCTTTTTTATCCACATTATGTTTTATTCAACATATTTCATTCACCTAGGAATGTTATGTCGGCCTATATCAGGAAGGTGAGTGTGAACAACAATTCTCAACGTGACGTTCTTTTAGTTTCACTTTGTTCCTCATAGCCTGGTAACCTCATTTCCTTTGATTTACATTCAAACCTTGTGATATGTGAGATTATGTCAGTGGTTAGAGGCACAGGGGAAAGTGTTAAACTGTAAATGCGCTTTTAGTCCATTTTCATAAATGTGTAGTTTTTTCACCACAGCAGACGTCACTAACGTTTTTATTACGTCACCAAGTGGAAGTGCGTCTTATTGTCAAAACAACGTGATGGCCTTTTCCTAACTCCTTTAGGAAGTCTCCTAACACCTTTCCTTAACCCCTGTGATGTCATCCATGGGGTTAAGGAAAAGAGGATATTAAAGGAAATAGGAGGGAATATTCACTGGTAACAGTACTTGAAGTTTTATACACAAGGCTGACATTAAGATGTCATTAATATGGGACAACACCTGTCATTAGTATGAATTAGGCATCATGAAGGCTGTCAATACATGTCGTTCAATACCCTAACCCCACGAGATCCCTCTACCTATCCCAAAAAATGCCAACATAGCTCCAAAAGCGTCATCATTTAGCAAAAGATACTTAATGACAGTCTTCATGACACCTTATATCTATAAAAGCAATGTCTGTCTGTCTGTCTGTCTGTCTGTGTGCCTGTGTGTCTGTGTGTCTGTGTGTCTGTGTGTCTGTGTGCCTGTGTGCCTGTGTGTCTGTGTACCTGTGTGTCTGTGTGTCTGTGTGCCTGTGTGTCTGTGTGTCTGTGTGTCTGTGTGCCTGTGTGTCTGTGTGTCTGTGTACCTGTGTGTCTGTGTGTCTGTGTACCTGTGTACCTGTGTGTCTGTGTGTCTGTGTGTCTGTGTACCTGTGTGTCTGTGTGCCTGTGTGTCTGTTCCTCAAATATCTCTGTGAATCAGGTTCAGACTGACCTGAGACTTTCAACATGGCTGCTGCTTGGTTCAAGGGTGTGCAACGTTGGATTTGTTTGGACTGCAATGATACTGTTAATGAATTATTTCATGAAATTGTTTTGAATGCAGCTTTGCAGAAGAGCTCAATGTTGACAGGTAGTCATGGTAACTCAGGAGAAAGTTGCGTAGAATCTACACGCTAAAAACACAGCGTAAATATTGACCAGCAGGTGTCCTCAGTGACGAACGTTTGTAACTAAGGTGAGTAATAATAATAATAATAAAAATAGTAAAATAAAAAATAGGCTTTTACTATAAATATGTAGCCTATATTACAGTGCTAAATATTATTCTCTGCACAGTTCACTTAGTCAACAAGCTACATACATTTGTGTGTGCTGCCCGATGGAGCGCTGGGTTGCGAGTGTGTGTGCGTGCCTGTTGCCGTGACGACAGTGTGTGTGATTGCTGCTGAGCTGTCACTGCATGAAGTTGCTCCGTTCCTCAGACAAAGGTCTTCTCTGCCTTTGTTTTGCTGGCTCCGCCCTGATATAACAACCGTGTGCAGCCACGGGGCTGGTCATAATCTAGCATTAGTTTGTGTTGGGCTGACGTAAAGCAGTACGTCTGCCACCGGGTCGGAGGCAGGAAAGTTGCAAGTGTTGTTTTCTGGCCAGAGACAGTAGTGGGGGATGAAAGACCCCCCAATCACCCCATAAACACTTGTATTACCCTCACAGGGACTATGAGAAGGGTTTATTAAGGTGAAAAAGCTACTTTGTTCTGCTTTAACTTTTGTCAATTACTTACGCAAAATTCTATGAAGACTTTGGGCTACAATTGAATTTCTAAGAAATTTGTATACAAAGTTTGACTGATCGATTGATAAATATGTTACAGATATAGTTTAAGAGTTGCATTTTTTTTTTTTCTGAGTTAATAAGCTCAAGTCCAAGTTAAGTCAAGTTATGAGTCATTTGTTTTCAAGTCTTAAGTTGAGTCGCAAGTCCTTCCTAATCTTAACAAGTCGAGTCTGAAGTCCTCAAATTCTGGAGTCCACACCTCTACTTTCTCCCACCGTTTCCTCTGGTGGAAACCCAGAGAAAAACACCGAGCAGCTGCCAATATTTCTCTCATTTCCAAAGGTTTTCTTCACTTTTGGAGCTGAATCGTTTGTATTTCAGGCATCACAAAGAGATGAATGTAACTTGACGGTAACACTTGAATACATACTGGATGCATTCTGCACACCTGAAGCCCTGAAATCAGCTCCTGTCAGGATGGAGGCAGGTGTGACCCTCCGCCCCCTCGGCCCAAACTCTATTTCTGCTGCCTCGTGGGGCTTCTCCGGCTTTGAAGGGGAAACCTATCCAGGAAAATTGCTCACATTTTTCCTGGCCAGGACGTTGATGGATGGACATTCCCCCTCTCGCCCATCAGTCGCCCACTCCTCTCCTTCCTTTTTCTCCCTCCTGCTATCTTCTGTGACATTCCTGCCCGAATAGACTTTTTTTGTTGCGTCCGACGCAGGTCACACACACACACACACACACACACACACACACACACACACACACACACACACACACACACACACACACACACACACACACACACACAGACTCCACTTTCATTTGATGCTTTTCAAACTCTAATCTAAAGCAGACAATTCCTTCTCTGGTTCTTTTGAACCGTTCTGATGCTTCCTCCTCGCGCTCCGTATACGTCCCAGGCGCTCTACCTATTTTCTCTAAACGCCGGCTTTCATTTCTCCTCACATTGTGGTAATTGGCGTTGCACGGATGGGGCCGAGTGTAAACACGGCTGTGAGACTGGTATAAAAGGGGAACCAGTGGCTCCCCGGGCTAAGCTAGTGCCTATTGTGTCGATGAAGTCTTTGTAGATTTGCAGCATCGGGCCCCTGCCTTTTTTTAATCGCCGCCTACCGACTCACTTTGCATATTTAATTGCAGGTAAAATCATTTTGTTTCGACAATCTGTTTAATTATTTGATTGTACAGTAAGCGTAAAGAGTGAGCGCCGGGAAAAGAGGAAGGGATAAAGAGGGAGAGAGAGAAGCAGCAGGCAGCGGAGAAAGAAAGGCGTCCGCTGCCAGAATAGACATCAAAGCCGTGCCTTGATGTTGATGTTGAATGGGCATTAATGGTTTGTGAAGGCAAGAGATTGCACGGGGGGGGAGAAAGAAAGAAAGAAAGAAAGAAAGACAGGGAGAACAGGAATAAAATAAACCCAATCCCGCCAACCATCTCAATGAAGGCATAACCATGGCTACCTGGTGCCGGATAGAGGCGTCAAACCCAGAGAGAGAGATTATTCACTCTGACTTCCTGTAATGACCTAAAGGCGAGGAATGGAGGATAAAGTCAGAGTGGATAAATGAGGCTGATTAGGAGCAGAGCGCCACGCTGAAAGGATAGAAATATGTGTCATTAGACGTTTAACAAGAAGACAGAATCAAGTATTCCATAGAAATCAGTCAAAAGCCCTAAAGCACTTGTGTCAAACTCAAGGCCCGGGGGCCAAATCTGGCCCTTTAGCGCAGTGTTTGTCAAATGGGGGTACGCGATGGCACTACAGAGGGTACTTGAGAGAGAGAGAGAGAGAGAGAGAGTGGAAAAAAACAAATAAAGTATCAGTCTTGGTCGTACCTCAGGTGTGAGATGACCGGAAATGATAAAAACTATAGAAATAAATCTATTCAGGATCCACTAAATCAGTGTTTTTCAACGTTGGGGTCAGGACTCTATGATGTTGACAGTTTTAGTGAAACTCCACAATATCGCTTTGTAATTTCTTGCAAACAAATCCACAAATTCTTCAAAATTACACAAAAATGTCATGAGCCGAGGATGTCATTTTATTGAAAAGTTGAATCTTCTAAAATCTGAACCTTCCGTCAAATTCATGTACGTGTCTTGAATTTCAAGTATTTGCTTAAAAACCCAACATTTTTGACGAGTTGATGAGTGCACTTGTGCTGAAGTCCGTCGCTGCATCGTTTCGCAGAAATAACTTGCAGCAGTTAAGTTTAGCTTCAAAGCCTTTTCTGAGCCCAAACCAGTTGAGTGTTTGCATACCAGGCTGCCCACACCCTCATGTGGGCCGACGTGTTAACAAGACTCCACGTTGCCAGAGCTTGACACATTAACATACTTTCTGTTTGCACAATGGCACTTTGGGAGATTGAATTAGGCACTGGTGAAAAACCGCAGCGCCTTTATCTTTGTATTTTTAGTGGTGACTCTCCCGATGTTCAAGATCGACAAGAAAAGAGAAAAGTTTGACAGGTTCTGAAGCACGCCACACCGACTCCAGGCTCAGGCCACAGGCGAAGCATTCTGAGGAATCCACGCCAACGTTTTCATGCCACGACTGAACTGCCTTATCGGATCTTCGGGGCCGTTTCTTGTGAAACAATGGCTGTCCGAGCAGCGGTTGGCACGGACCGGCTCTGGGAGATGGTGTCTGTGCAGCTCCTTTGGAGATGTGAGGATGGAGCCGTCCTGTGGTGTTTTCTGACTAAAGAACGGTGCTAAATGAAGCTGTGGTCGGCCGTTGTGTAAATACGGCCCCCGCCAGCCAAGCTGCTCCCCTTGTTGACTGTGGGTTTTTTTGGCCCCAAGCTGCATCTTGCCTAGAAAACAGCAGCCTCTCCTGGGGGTGGTTTGAGACCCGACAGGGGGTATTTAGACCGAACAGACAATGCTTTGGCTGAGCTAGAGAGAAGTGGAAGGAGACGGATGGATGTGCCCAAAATAAATGAACAAACAGTCCAAAAGAATGTTCCTAAAGAGAGATGTGAGGGCCAGAACGCTGCGCCTCAGAGTCTGTGATTACTGCCGGCTCAGAATGAAATGAAATGAAATTCTAAATGTGAGAGATCATCAGTTCAAGCCACTGTTTCTCTCAAATGTTTATGGCTGACTTTTATCTCACACACAAATAAAAAAAACAACACAAATTCTTATTCCTATTTCTGCATGCCGTGCAGGGGACGGGATTAAAAGCAATTAAAATAAAGTTGATGTCCGTCCAAAAACGTACTTTTATTTTGGCAAGTCAGTGTGTGAGAGGAACTCACCAGGAAGCAAAAGTTTGGTTTTCAAATCGATCCGGCAGAAGTAGAAACAGTGAGAAACATGGTGGCTTCTTCTTCTTCTTCTTCTTCTTCTTCTTCTTCTTCTTCTTCTTCTGCTGCTTCTTCTTCTTCTTCTTCTTCTTCTTCTTCTTCGTTAGGAGCAACTTTTGAATTTTACTGTTCTTCTTGTTTTCCCCCACAGTATTGATTTTCCCATCACAAGCATCAGTATGGTGTTTCTACCGCTTAGATCAACAATATGTTTATCCTCCTGTTCTCTCCTCCTCCAACATTTCATATTGCACGTGTCAATAGATGAGAATATGCACATTTGTCTTAATTTCCATGTTTCTCCAGCGTTCTACTTACCGTATGTTTCCATTAACCCAGTGGTTTACAACCTTTCTTGGATCGTGACCCATTTTCGGTTTTCACTTATTACTTTTATGACGACCCCAAAGACATTTTTTCTTTTTTTTCTGGAATTTGTTTTTGATCACGTTTGTTACAACGTTACAAATAGAGAATTAGTAACAAATTGTGCCATCTCAGATATTTTTGTACTATAATTTATTTGAACCAGTTTGTATTTCTATTTATACAGTGAAAGTATAGAATACAGTGTCTAAGATTGGTTGTTGTGTTTTAATTGAAAAAAATATGATATAATAATAACAATAATAAGAATTTTATTAAAAAAAACATTTTAATCAGTAATATTTTTAATTAATTACTAGACATTTCAGTAGACACCGTTTAAATTCCATTAAACTCAAAATGTGTCACAAACACTACATTAACCAGTTTAATCTGATCTGGTCAGTGTCCTAACGCTACGATCAGCCTGTCTGTGTGGAGTTGGTCTCCAAAATAAAAGTCTAAACCAATAAAAGTAAAGCCAAGGAGAACAGTTTTTGTTCAGAAACACATTTTCAGTGATTAGGCCACTTTTATTTTGATTCTAGAAGTCGTTTCCCAACCAGGGCTGCCAACCTGCAGACTGAACATTGTTGTGCTTTCATGCTGTCCTGCTCGGGTGTGGCCGACTCAAGAGAGCGTTTATAGAAACAGGGAAATTTTCTCTGTGCTTTCATCCCGGGACAGAAGAGACGCTTCACCCTCCAGCCTCACACATACCTCCAGCACCGCAGTCCGATCCCCAGACGGCTGTGGGAAGTGTGGCGGACCGCTGAGGGTTTGGGAGGCTCCCAGACACCACAGGGATATAAACTATCCTCTGTCATGTGACGCGGTCATGTGACTGTCCAACCATGGAGGGGGAAGCACAGATCATCACCGTTTCCTTCAAACACATTGATTTCTTAAAGGGATCCTCCACTGTTTTCACAAATGTGGCCTAAAATCTTTGAAATGTACTTATTAGAATGTATATGTTTAATAAAACCATATTCATTCAAATGCCTTTTAAAAATAGGACTACTTTACACTTATAGAGCCTATGTTCCTCCATCTTGAAATCATGTGATTGATGATGTCACACGGCTCCCCTGACTGTAAACATCAGCGTTTTCAGTCAAAATGACAACTTGTGCTGATTTTGGTGTCTCTAAATCACGTGTCAAACCTTTGCCCTCAGGATTGCTGTAATTTCTAATGTTAAACAGTTGATAAAACTCTAGGTTTTTACAAAATCCTTCAGTTTTTCTCAAATTATTACACAATATTTCCATTAATAAAATATAAATTGGTCCCAAAATCTAGTAAATGTAAAGTGAAGATCCTGTTGGGACTTTATCACTTATTGCTTGGATATGGTCGGTTTCTTACATATTGTGTATTTTATGTATACGTAAAAGTGCAAACTAGGGCACAATAATGTTGAAATTACTTTTATATTAATTTTCCTGCATAAAATTTGTGGCCCACTTGAGATCAAACTGCTCCTTTTTTTAACCCTGAACTAAAATGAGTCTAACACCCCTGATAAATAATCCAGAAAGGTTAAAAATATGTCGATGGACTCTTTTGTAATCAACAATGAAGCAGAGGAGAAGAGCTCTCCCAAGGGGCCTTTACTCCCCCTTAAACAGCGAGCGGCTGATGCTCTGATGGCTGAAGTTAGAGAATAAATCACGAACTGTTGATGGACTTCCACTCAAAAGAACTTCTATCATCATGGATTGTATGTCTTCAACAGTCCATGATTACTCTCTAACTTCAGCCACCAGAGCAAGTCAGGGCACTGTTTAAGGGAAAGTAAAGGTCCCTTAGGAGAGCACTTCTTCTCTGCTTCGTTGTTTACTACCAAACCGCAGAGTTGGAACTGTCGCCCCCTGCAGTCACAGATTTTTTTTTCAGGTCACACCAGTTTTTATCATCTTTCGGTAAACAGGGTTCCTACAGCTTCAGTCAAATTAAATTCAAGACTCTTTAAGACTTTTCAATGCCATTTGTAGACTGTTGTAGAAGATAACTGTGTGTGTGTTGTATCTGTTGTTGAACCCACTGCACACACACACATGCCTTGTGTGACTCACTCAGAACCACCTGGACCGAAGGCCAACTGTTTCCCACCCGCAGGTTCAAATCTTTCATTGTTTTCCCACTGATCCCAGCACCTGTTAGAGATTGAGCCGCCGTGCGGTTACGCAGCTGTAAGCCATTTTCATCCAACACCCAAGAAGAAGAAATACTGCTCCTGGACCACAAGCCATTAGGCTAATCAGCCTCCATGATGGCAGGGAACCAAGTCGCTTGAAACAGTCTTAAAAAGTGGGTTTATTCTGCGATTAAAGCGGAGGACATCACGTTGCAGTTGTCATGTAATGAGTTTCTGTTTTTTATCTTCTGTTTTTTTAGCTCCTCCATTGGATTCCTTCTTCTCAACCTCCTCACCCAGAAAACGTGGATGGAGGTCGAGAAGAAGGAGGCTATAGGTGGAAGACAGAGGTAGGGGGTTTCACTCCATCTTTGTGACTAACCACATGTGTTTCTAGGTCTCGGTATTTACATGTTTCTCATGAAAAGAGGGCGGTGGAAGACGATGACGGGAGCAGAACGACAGGCATATGGTTCTTGTTTGTGGAACTGAGTTCAGAGCCGGATTTTGTTTGTTTCCTGTGATGAGCAAAGGGAAAAGCATGGATCAGCCGTAAAACTGTCAAATTATGACCAGATTATGAACCTATGAGCAAAAGTCCATCATTTGTTCCCTTTATGATGGACATTCGTTGCTTTAGCTTGTGTTTTGGAGATGTTCCGTTGCTGTTTTTTCACTTTTGCCACTTCATTTTAATTTATCCATAAGCGACGGGTTGTCATTACACAACAAATAAAAGGAAAAACCACAAATTACAGAGTACAGATTTGATACAGATTCGCTGTGACTTGACTTGAAGAACTTTGCAAATGTTTCCACCAATGAGTGTTTTGATAATAGGGGAAAAGGGGAATATCGAGGAAAACCAAGGGAAACCCACACAGGAATGGGGAGTTCCCCGTAGATATTTCCCCCAGAACGACCCATTAATGACTGCGTTTCCACCAAGTGTTTTTATTTCCTGCAACTCCGCACATCTGAACCGTGACGTAAACCAGTGGTCCTCAACCTTTTCAGGTCGCAACCCCCAAAATAAAAGTTCCAGAGAGTGAGGACCCCCACTGTGGTTGAACACAGACATAAACACTGAAGAACAGTCATGTGGAGACAGGGGGAATAAAGAGGAGAGATTTTTTTTGTGTAATTTAAAAAGTATGAACAATTAGTTTAAATGAGCAAATAATGAGCATGAATGGGGTTAAACTGGCCAAAAAAAGCATGAAATATGGTGAAAAAAGGTTAAAAGTGAGAATAATGAGATGAGATATCCTTCATGGGTCAACATATGTAACAATAGGTGGAAAAGTGGTGGAAAGGGTTTATAAGTGCTGAAAATGTCTTGAAAGTTCAGAAATGTGCAGAAAAAGTTTTGAAATTTGATAGAGACGTGGCAGAAATGGGAGTAATGTAGCAAAAATGCATTAAAAGAAGCAAAAATATGGCAAGAAAAAGTGATTCAAATAGTATGACAAGTTTGGTGTAGTTGCAGAAAAATAATAAAAATAACCAAAAATTGGTTTAAATTGTTCAAAAAATATTCTTTGTTTCTTGAAGGCATCTGGCGGTCCTGACCCCAAGGTTGAGAACCCCTGACATAACCGCCCAACTTCTCCAATATTCTGTAGCGCCCGGACCTTGTTGTATCTCCTCTGGACGAAAAGGTACGATCTTCTGCCCTGAAACATCAAACCTAGTTTATTTCCAGTGGTTGAAGCACAAATAGTTCCAGGGAAAGGCCCACTGTTGGGAATATGTGTGGAAATATCCCCCCAAAAAATGCCAAAGCCTTTTTGCGATAAGGCTTAAACGCACAAAAAGTGGTTTAATGAGAACCAGAAGCAGATCCTTCGCCATCCTTGTTCCTACTGTTGTCAAAGTCTTCCAGGCGATGAGTTGGTGACCCTTCGGCCTCGTCTGGAGTCCTTGTTAGAATCCGGATCTTTTCTTACCTGCACAGTGGAAAGTCTTTCCTCTGCATGTCATTCCTTGTGGAAACCCAAGTGGTTCCAGGTGTTTGTGAAGGACCCAACAGCAGCGTAACGGCTGTGAATCAGGATTTTCCACTTCATCTTCTGTATTTCATCTGCTTTGATTCCGGTGGTGACGCCAGATACCAGAATCTAACCCAACAGGATTTTCACAATAAAAGATTAACTTGACTTCTACTGGTTTTCCTGCATTGGTAAACATAGAAGTAGAAATTAGTTTGCTTGATTTTAAAGCTAAACTATCATAGCAGATGGTTTTGATGTCTGACAAACAACCTGTTTGTGTTCAGGTTCATCAAAGGAAGTGGAAAGATGTAAAACAAGTGTGTCTTGGTTTTGGACGTCAGCAGCAACAGAAAGTGTTGAAAACAGCTGTATTTTCTGCTGTTAGGATGATTGGTTTGTAGAGGTGTAAGTGGTACTGCTATACATTACCCTCCTCAAGTAGAAGTACTGTTACTGGATTCAAATTGTACACAAGTACAAGTAAGTCATACATAAAATACTCAAGTATAAGTATAAAGTAACTCATTTAAATAGTACTAAAAGTAAAAGTTACTAGTTACAGTAAACATCTCATGTATGAACTTAAAAAGGAAAAGACCAAATCTACCACATTTGGGAACTTGATTTATTTTCCACAAAGGCATCAGTATAAAATAAAATGTTTTTAAAAATGTACAATTGTTTTTTTAATAAAATAAAACCAGTGATTTCATTTAAAATGATACATTTCCCAGGCTCTAAGTATAGCTACATTTACGAACTCTGAAACAAAGTGAGAAAATAACCTCATTCAATGTTGTTCTGGTACTGTGCATTACGTTTAATCTGATTGGTCGGTTATGATGTGATGCATTTGATGTGTGGTCATTTCATTTTTTATAGTTTCACAATGTCTGTTGATTATTTTAAAATAAATAAATATATAATTTATGGTTGGGTGTAAAAATGTAATTAATTACTTTACATCTTTTAAAACGTACTTAAACAAGTAAAGGATGAATACAAACCAAATCATTTCTTTAACTCTAAACAAGATGAAAACATATAAATAATCAAACATTCAAAGCTAAACTACAATTTGATATATTCCTAAGAAAATACTAAACTATCAAGAACACGCTGTAGATTCCTCTCCCCCAGTCACTCCATGAGATGGTTGATCCCACTTTTGCTCCGCCCCCTATAAAGAGGCCATCTTGGGAGGGGCCACTTTCTATGGGAGCTACATGCTAAACAACACGGTGAGTTTGTTTGACGGACATCAACTTAAACAAAGCAAACAACAATATCAAACTTTAATCTAACTGCGTGCACTCAACTTAAATAACTGTCAATTAATGTTTGTAAAGTTAAAATGTGTTTGTAATTTTTTATAATAATGAATAAACGCCTAAGTGGGTCTACCACAATTACCAACATACACATGTACATGTGGCTACAAACAGGCGAGATAAGCAAACTAAAAAAACTTGTCTTTAGGCTGAAATAACTTGTTTTCTTGCAGATTTTTAAAATTCAAAAAGCAACTAATGATACATCTTTCAGAGACTCAGTCTATTGTGTGTAGAGATTACAGGCTCTTTATTTTGACGGTCAAAGGGGTTTTGTTTTTCATTATAACAAAGGCCAAGGGGCGTGGCTAGTCAGAAGTAGAGTTATTTGATTTTTTTGTCACAGACAATAAATCTTGAAAGTGTCTAGAAGTACGTTAAACGTAGCCATAGCCACTGGGACTATGGCTACGTTTCTGGATCTTTTCTACATAAGCGTAATGTGTTCACCATGTCAGGATGGTTGAGTGGTCGAGGGCGCCGCACTCAAGGATTCTTTGTTCTGCTAACGTGGGTTTGAATTCATTTTAACATATTTAACATGGTAAATTCCACCTTTGAAAATACATGTATGACAAAAATAAACATTTTAGGGTTATTTTCAGTTAGCGTTAGCGTTAGGGTTAGGAATAGGGCTAAAATAAAAGGGTTATCAGGGTAGCTAAAAATAAATATCAGCTAAAATACAACCGATGGAGCTTAAAGGCACGTGGTGTGATGCACCTATCACGTGATCTAAACTGGCCAATGAGGGGCGCTGCGTATGCATAGAGTGGCCATACGTCTTTCCCGTTTTGTGGGCGTTGTGCTGAAGATGCTTTTATCAAAGCTTCAAGCATATCCTGAATATTTCCTGCATGTTTGACGACTTGACTTTTTAAGGGATCCTCAACACAAATGATAAATGAATTTCACCTTAAAGAGAAATTAAACCCCAAGTTGAAATGGTTTGACTAAAATGTGAAGAGTTGGACCAGGATCAATCAACAGCAGGACTTCATACCCAAAAAGTGGTTTTGGGTTTTAGATACTCTTCAAAAACTCAAGAAGCTCCAACGTCAAGAGAGTTGCTGCTGATCTTCAGAACATTCTTTGAAGCATCCTCCAACACTGGAGTCTACGTGCCATGATGGAAGGACCCACCATGAAGACAAACTTGATTAAAAACGACCTCCTTTCCTTCCCAAAGATTAGAGAAGAAGAAGATCCAATTCCTCGTGGATTTTTAAGGTTAAACATTTGTTAAAACTGTTTTTGGGGAATTAAATGAAGTCATAAGAAGGACGATTGTGTAATAGTTTGTAGCTAAATAAATATCCTTTTCCAGTGACTTTGATTCCCTCCTCGCTCCCTACACTGACGCCTAATTTTCCTGTTTTCACCGACAAGATTTCACGGTTCCAAAGATCAAAAGCTTGCATAAGCTCCATGTTTGTTTACATCAGCCTACTCATAAAGCCATGCTAGGTATCTTTCTCCTCACACTCCTGGCTCTAACACATGTGATCTCCCACCAGGCTCAGATTTTCCTGCTTTTTCCACTTCTTACGCTTCCAGGTGGGAGGTCAAATCAGGAAGTGGGATTGGATGGCGTGAGACCTTCACCCTAAATGAAGTCCTTTGACATTAGAAGTGGCAGTGTGACAAGAGGGACCAAAACAACACATGAATAAGTGATGTGTTTGCTTTCTCAGTGTCCCACTTTGACGAACCACAGGCCGTTCCTCCTGAAAGACGTCTGCGACTAATTTGGTGCCGACGTGCTTTGAACGAAGCCCTCGCTTTGATGTTCGGCCTGTTTTTGACGGGCCTTTAAAGCCGTATTGTTTCAAGACATGATTTTCCTCCGACGGGACTTCCTCGAATCGTAAAATTTGGAGCATCGAACATCTTGAAGGCACTTGTTGATCGTCCCAAATGGTCATAATTAGATTCACTTTAAATCCTTCCAATAAACCACTTCTTGGCCTGTGTTGCCCTCGTGAACAGGAACCTTCTGTGCAAGTTTAAATCCTTTGCATTTTGCCTTTTTATTCCCTAATCCAAAGATGACACTTTTATCACAATAATGTGTGACTGTAACAGATCTTAGGGTCACATTATGTCAGCATTAGAATAATGACCAATCTGAGCATTAACACTGGAAAATACAAATGTGTTTGCGTGTGGTTTTTTAAGTTATTTTATTGGGGGTTGTTTTGGTCATTTTGTGTATTTTGTCATTTCGTGTATTTTTGGTTCTTTTTGTTTTTTGTTGATGTAATGTTCTGCATTTTTGTGTTTTTGTTTTGCATGTTGCGTAGTTTTATATGTTTTTGTTCTTGTTTTGTGTTTTTCTCTCTTTTTTGTTTTTCTTGTTTTGTGTGTTTTTGTTTGCATGTTGTGTAATTTTTGTGTGTCGTTTTGTCTTATTTTGTGTATTTTGGTTCTTCTTTTGTGTGGTTTTCTCCCATTTTTATTATTGATGTCATTTTCTGGACTTTTTTTTGTATTTCTGTTTGCATTTTTGTGTCGTTTTGTCTTTATTTTGTGCACAGCAGCAGCCAGGTGATAAAAGAGCATAGAGAGGCTGATGGAGAGACAGAGAAGAAGAAATCAGTGGACTTTTAATTCCCCCCTTCCCTTCACCCCCCCCATGTGGTGCTCGCCCCCCTGGTAGGATGTGTAAGTTTGGTGCAGAGGTGAAGCGGCTCTACTCCTTCACCCCCTGGAAAGCTGGGGCCCGAGAGCGATCCATTTGAACTTCAGTGGGAAGCTTCTTTCCTGTGAGGACTTGAAACAGACGTGTTTGTGAGGCCGTTAGAAGTGCCCCCGCATGTCTTCTTTATCTGATGTGATGTGAAGCTGCTCACGGTTGTTTGATGAGCCCATACATAGATACAAACTGCTCTCCTTGGCTGGAAAAAGGACATTCTATCTGCTGCACACATGTTCCAGAGGGCCGTGAGCCAGCAGAGAGAGAGGAAAACACACATTTATCCTCTCACACACCACATTTCATACACCTTTATCAAATGATTTCTTTATTTTTTCATGTTCTATCTGCTCATTAGTACCGCTAGCATCACCAATGAATGGACAGAATTCTATCCTACATTTGAGTCTTTGTCTGTTGGTTATTTATGGGGACATTATTGTAACATAACTACTGTATTTGTATGTGCGTTGTACAATCCATGTGTCTGTACCAGGGTTAGGGTCAATTACATTTTGAAGTTACAATTATTTATTCAATTACCCATGTTCTTTTTTCTTTTTTTAAAAAATCTTTATTAATTTAAATTTTTATTGTGTAAAAGTGTGTGATTGCTGGGACACCTCATGACAGCCACAGCATGACAACAGTGACCGAAACTGCTCTGCTGCGTGACTTCAGTGTAATCTGCAGTCCATCAATCCCCACCGCCTCTGGTTTTGCTGCGCATCTGTTGCAACAAGTACTCAGGAGATCTCACTAATTCACGTGTAATCGCTCAATACATATATGTGATTCAACCATAGATATGCAATATTTATATGTAAAATACGATTTTAAAAGTGCTCTGATCGGGTAACCATGGTATCAACGGAAAGGTCTGGTCCCCCCAAGTCCGAATATGTGCTTGGTTTTCGGGTAGAGTCCGAATTGCGTCCGCTAGAACCGAAACGCAAAATTTTATTGTCAAAAAAAGTGTTTATTTTTTCGAAAATGTGCTATCAGCGGACAGGTTTTATTCTCCTGAGTCCGAATATGTGCTCAGTTTACAGATAGAGTCCAGAATGGGCCCGTCGGAGGTCCCGGAAGGTCGGTGTTCCTTCTTCAACATGTAGTATTTTATTTTGAAAAAAATACGGATATTTTATTCTGTGTCTATGTACTACTTCCTGTTCCGCACAGGCTTATTTCTGTTAACTTGCTGCAGCAAAGCTCCAGCGTGCAGCAAAAATAGAAGTGCTGCGTATTTGCTGCAGAGGTCAGCAGCATGACTCAGCAACATGACTCAGCAGCATGACTCAGCAGCATGACTCAGCAATGACGGTGCTGTGCTGGAGGAGATTTGCATGCGGTGGAAATTGACACATTGACTTTAATGGAATTCTATCAGCTGTGTTGATGTTTTACAGCAGTTACGCATCCAGTGGAAATCCAGGGTGACAGAGAATATTATCGCTCGTACATTTCCGCGGTCAGGACCCCAACAGTGTAAAAAACAATAACTGCCCGTCTAGATGCCTGAACAAAACCACCGGAACACACATGAAACATAGGAAATGTATTATAATCTCCAAAAAAAATTTAAATAACACAAATACATTATGGCTGGTTATTGTTTCTGTCGATCCAGTCCTTTTATTTTTTCAACGTAATAGGCACAAATATTTTACTAATAGGATCAAATGATATGGCCAGTTTAATATGCTAGAAACAGATTTTGGGTTCATTATTTTTTAATGTTGGACCAAAGCACTTCATGTAACTCAAATAAAGTTAGCGTGAATTAAATAGTGTGAAAGTGGAAGTAAAACCTTTTTTTTGTGTTTGTTTTTTCTTACTTCATTTGGTCGATCGAGCCGTCACCAGTGATCTTGGGCTAGTTTTCTCTTCCATTTCTTTTGCAATTTTCGAAGGTGGTTTGGTTGGCAAACAACGTGTCCTATGAACGTGTGTCTTATTAATAAATTATATAACGTAGTTATATAACATATATGACTCATAAGTTACAGTTATATATAATAAATTGTCTTATGAAGTTTGCCCCCGATTGGAGGGTCTGTCACTTGGTACCAGCGACAGCTGATGGTTTCTAGTGGTAATGCATGAGTTACAAGTTTCAAAAAGTTACAGATCACATTCGGCAAATGAGTTCCAAAAGTCACGCACTGACAACTTTGTTTACAAATCCTAATTCGACACACGGATTGAAACACACACAGATCGAGGTACAGACACACTGATTGTATTACGCACACACAAATAGTTACTATTATTACAATGGTTAATGGCCCCATGGTAATTGTTTGTCCTTAAAAAAAAACAGCTTTTCGTTGCATATTTTGCAGAAGAAGAATCATCTGCGTGGAGTCAAAAGTAGCCGTGTGATGACAGGCATCGTGTTAAAGTGGCCGAGTAGCAGAAAAAGTCACCCAAAAGCAACATTCTGCATTACTTTTGATGGAGAGTTGGCTTTTAAGAAGTTCTCCTTTCAACATTTTTTTTCATATCGTATAAAGAAAGAGAAAGAAAGGGCAGAAGACGGCCGACAAAAGAAGCCAAATGCTGAAGCTTCTTCTCCCCCTTGAAGATGTTAAAATTAGTGTGTTGAAAAAAGGAGAAAAAAATCAAAGGCTCGACATTAAAACGCTGAAGAGACGCTTGAAATGTCGACGCTGCAGTGTTTTAGAAAAGAAAAAAAAGGACAGAAGATGAGAGATAGTCGCTGCAGACTTTGGTGCCACTTCAAAGCTGAGACTTTAAGAAAGTGAGCTGAGGAGAATGTGCACCTGACCCACGTCTGAAGCTCTGACGTCTCAGGACAAAGTCTTCACACAAGCTTTGGTTTGACGAGTCGCCCTGGAGGTCGCCTTTGGTCCTGTGACGGATTCCTTCTTCTCGCCGTTTGCTCGGAAAAAAGGACGACGGCCTTTGATGTCCAAAGAAACCATAGAATCGGTTGGAGTTCCTCAACTTTAGCGCTTTAGCATCAGCGTGTGACCGGGCTAGCGTCATTAGCAGCGTCGCGTTCAGGACACACGTGGACACTTTCCTGACGCAGGGTTTACAAACAAAGCCTTGTAGAAGTGTGTGTGTGTTGTTTTAGGAGGGGAGGGGGTCCATTTAATTGGTTCCAGTCCCACCAACTTACTAGAATCAAAGAACCGATGAGGTACAGCGGCCTGATGTGTTCGGACCACAGAGAGCTCACGGTTTGTTTTCTGCTGGAAAATAAAAAACCTAAAGAGAGTTTCACATCAAAAGCTGATTCATGGCAGCGTCAAAGGTTTACCAGTACTTTTCTGAGCAAATCTCAAATCTAACGTATATGAACCTATGTGCAATGTGTCAATAACTGTCAGAGATTTTTTAACGCAGATTTGAGCACCTTTTATTAAAGCGGGGGCCGCAAAATTGTGACTGTCTTATCCAATGGCTGTTAATAAAGGAAGGAACAAAGTTTTTTATTTGTTTGTGTTGGTTTCTCTTGTAATTTTGGGGGTTTTGGTTGTTCTTATGTGTGTTTTTGGAGTCATTTTGTGTTTTTCTGGAGCTAGCTCTTCCCTGAGATATTCTCTTTTATTTTGTGTGTTTTTTTTGTTTTGTTGTTGTTCCTTTGTGCTTTTTTTTTGAGTCACTTTGTGTGTTTCTTTTATTTTTATGTATTATCTTGTTATTTTGTGTGTTTCTGGAGCTATTTTCTGTGTTTTTTGGAATCATTTTGTGTATTTTTTGTTATTTTGTTTGTTTTTCTGTTGTTCCTTTGTGTGTTTTTGAAGGAATTTTGCGTATCAGTTTTGGGAAGCACACAGAATTAGATTAAGGGCCACATGTGACCCCCCAGTTGCCGATGTCTGGTGTGGTGTGTTGTGTGAATCAAACTTGTATTCAAATTAATCATATTAGAGATGTGGATCATCTTAAATCAGGGGTTCTCAACTGTCACGGAAACTACTAAACTAAAAACTATTGCTTTTTCTTTGGTTTTACGTGGCTGTAGGCTTCTGTCTTTTCTAAAAGTCCAAGTTCAATATTTACTCGTAGGAAGAAAGGGAGATTTTACACATTTTTTTGGTTTATTCATGAATTGAACTTTTGTTATAAATGTACTTTGGGTTTGTAAATAAAACTGCAGTTTTTCCAGCTGCCTTTTCTGTAATTTTGTGCTGTCTCCAATGTAAAAACACACACACACACACACAAAATGACCCTAGAATTACAAATAATGACAGAAAATTACAAGAAAAAACCTACAAAAACTCTGAAATGACTCCAAAAAACATAGAAATTGACACAAAAAATACACAGAATCACAACAATAATAAAGAAAAAGCTAATAAAAAACACAAAATGACAACAAATGACTGAATAATTTACAAAATGTTAACAAAATCTAGACAAAAGTGATTCCAAAACCAAATAAAAGCACAAAAGTACTCAAAAGATATCCCAAAACACACATAAATGGGAGAGAGTATAAAATGACACATAACATGACAACAAAAATATAATAAAACACACCAACCCTTTGGTAAAGCTTAGATCAGATACAAGCACATCTTTGTGGCCACATACAGGGATACAGGGAAGTTCTGCTGATATGATGAACAGAAACTAAACCCCCAAATGAATGAATAATGGCACAATAATAACACACACATCTATTGTTGAGTTCATACAACAAATGGCAGCGACGGTAAACTTTGTGACGTTTACTGGAACATAAAGAAAGACTCTCCGTAGTTTCATTGCCCCTTGTCCTCTCATGAGCTACGAAATCTATCCTCCTCTAATTTTTTTGTAGACTTTAATTTTCCAGTCCCTGCGACTTCAAAGAACCGATGACACACGAGTCCACATCCCTTCGAGCGCTCTGCGAATCTCCATTCTCTCATTTCAGGGGCCCCTTCTGTAAATATGTGCAATCGCCCCGCTTTTCAAACAGATTCCTTTCTCGTGTATTTATTTTAAATGAATATTATTAGCTGGCCTGGCAAGAAAAGGTTCTTATGCTAATCCACGGGAATCGCAGGCATTTTCATTTAATGCCTACTTACGGGCCATTCTTTAACGACTATTTGCCTCACAGTCTTAGCAAATGAGCCGTGCACCCCAGACTCCTCTGAGCTCCTCATTTCACTGTAAAGAAGACGAACACCCCCCCACCCGCCCCGCCTTCCCCCCAGCCCGTTTTACTTTGATCCCAGAATGTGTTTTTGAACGTGCTGGTTGTGTATTCCAACATCAATGGAGCCACGCTTGCAAGTGCTTGCTTTCATTATTTTTCAGCGAGATAAAACGAAACAACAGAGGGATGGGAGGAGACGAGGTGGTGTCGCTGGGGCATGATGGGAAGGAACCAGCGAGTTCAGGTGACTGTCTGGGACGAGCCTCACAATGTGTGTCAACAATGGAGTCACGCTCCCATCTGATCTGAATGGGAAGTTCAAAGTCCTGACCTTTGAGCACGAACTTCATTATATCACTTATTATTTTATTTTTTTTCATTCTGCCTGAAGAATGAAGAATAAAAGACTGAAGAGTGGTTTTTTTTTCGAATTGAGTTGAGACCAAGTCAAGACCAAGATCAAGACAAGTTGAGACCAAGGCCAAAAAAAATCTATTTAAAAAATGATGATATTGTTGAACCGTTAAAGAACATTCTCTCTTTTTTATTAGAAATACTTTTAACAGACAAAACAAAGGTGTCAAGGGAGTCGAGACCAAGACTATTGGGAGTCGAGACCTGCAAAACCAAGACTTTTGGGAGTCGAGACCAAGACATGACAGAGACTTTTGGGAGTCAAGACCGAGAATTTTGGGAGTCGAGACCAAGACAAGACAGAGACATTTGGGAGTCAAGACAAAGACAAAACCAAGACTTTTGGGAGTCAAGACCAATTCAAGAATAAGACTGAGACAAGCAAACCTAGTATGAATGTGTGGAGTGAAAGAATAATGCACATCAATGTAAAGCACTTTTAGTGTCTATGAAAAAACGCTATATAAAATCCAGTGCATTATTATAAATAATTTCTGGTTAATTTCAATCAACAATTCCCATGAAAAGTTTAAATTTTTTAACATCATCAAAATTCTTGATCTTCAAGATTAACTAAACCCCTGCTTTCTGTTGACCTTCCACTCGGAGGGAAATTCAAAAAATGCCTTGATTATGGGTATTACTGCTGTAGCAGTAAGACACGCCCACTCAGGCAGCTGTGCACAGAGACAGTTGGTAATACACACAATGATGTGTATGTACACACGCACACATAGCGAGTCCACAGCTGAGGTGTGTCACTACAAACACAGGCACACACAATCGTGACGTGAAGCTCACACACAGCCTTACAGCCCTGCTCTCATCACCTCACACGCAGAGTGATAAGACGTACACACACGTCCGCGCACACGCAGAGACAGACGGGAATACACACACTATGTGTCTGTAAATACACACAGCTTGATGAACCCTCTGATTAGCGCAGAATTTGCTCTTTATAGAAGCACAGAGTCAAAAACTATGGCTGTCAATCAATGCTCACTGAGGGCTGTGATTGGAGGAAACCCTCCTCCCTCCTCTCAGCTTTTATAGGAGGGGCGGGGCCAACAGTCAAAGGTGATGACACAGGGCAATCTAAAGAATTTGTTTCAGCCAATGGCATCATTCAGTTGTAATAGTCAGTGTTCAACCCTTAGTGGCCAGTAACTGACATTTTACAACTAAATACACAAAATAAAAACACTTTTACTACAATGTGAAGAGTGGGATTAGGATTAATAAACAGCACTACTCAATACTCAAATACATACTGTATGTATTCAGCAGACAGAAACCCTACTGAGATATCCATAACTAAATTATTTGGTCATTTACACAATGATTCATGTTTTCTCAGTAATTTTTACTTTATGAGATTGGATGTTCACAAGGGCCTGATTTGGCCCCCGGTCCTTGAGTTTGACGCGTGCTGTAAATGAAGGAAAAGTTTCAGAGTCATGTCTCCTAATGGCTATGAGCTTTTAATGTTGGTGACGGTTCTGAGTCTGAAAGACAAGCTTTGACCTTCACCTCCGTCCATCTCCTGAGTGGAACTCGGTGCAGAGGCTGTTGGGGATGTGGATTGAAGCGTCCCACCAAGGTATAATGAATGGTAGAGCTTCTTTGATTCTTCGCATGCTTTCATCTTCAGTCGAGGCCTCCACTGGTAGGCTGCGCTCTCTCTTCTCTCCTGCTCGTCTTTGTCTCCAGCCTTGATGTCGGATGGTGAAGATGAAGAAAAGAAGATGGATCTTTTAATCCGGTCCTCGTTCGATTACCGCTGTCCTCGGTGTGACGCTCGCATCATGCGTCCTGTCTCATGGTTTAATAATTGGGATGCCATCACTGAGCCACAGGAGCAGCCCTGGCCTGTTTCCAGTTTGTGCCCAAAAAAGTGAGAAATTTAACCTTTTCAGCTTGAAAATCATTACCGCCTGGTGCTCAGTCAAAGGCTTCTTATGGGGTTTGTAGAGCACAGCAAGTCACTCTAAGGCGAAGAATGATTTGCAAGATTTGTGGTGGAAAAAATAAGAGAAAGATGAAGGGAAAAGAACAGAGCGAGCATTTGTTCTTTATTCTGTGCGCTCGCACCCTGAGTCTGGGGTTCTAATGTCTCATTGTTTCAGACCCAAACAGAGACAAAGGAGTCGAAGATCAAAACAAATGACTATCGAGCTATCAAACAAGCACCGCCCCGCTATGAATCCAAACGCCGACTGCGGGAGAGCGAGAAGAGTCGGAGTCGGACGGGTCGCATATTTGATGCCCAAACTTAAAACGCAGTAAAGAAAAAACAAAATAAAGGAGGGAAAAATCAAACGGCCAAGCTTAAAAGAAAAGAAGAAGAGGAGAAAGACGTTAACGGTGTTTGCGAACATGCACTCGCCTTTGTTTCATTAGCGGCCCAGATGATAACCTTTATTAAGCCTGATCTGGCATTAAACTGGTGACTCTTTGAAGCAGCGAGGGCCTCTTTTCCTGTTTGCGCCGTAAAATGCAGGTTGTGGTGTGAAGATAAAGCACTTGTGAAGGATATTAGGACTTGAAAGTCCCTTGGCTATTCACTGCTACACATTTGATGTTGTTCTTTTGCTCCTTGGCTAAATTAGCATATTGCTTCAAAGCCTCACACCTCCCACCCCCCCTCCCTCCAATGACAAATGTAATCCTCTGCCATCACGCGTTCACTAAAAGTCATAAATGATGGAAGTACATTGTGTACGCCGCTGACACATCAAAGTGCGATAACACGATTAGTGATGATGACTGGAGTTTGTTCCCCCCCCCACTCCCCCCTCCCCTCCACGCTCTTTCTTCCTTATCATTGTAATCAGCTCCCGCTCACTCGCTCCCTCCCGTATTTTTGTCTCTTTCATTTCAGCGAACATCACAGCCAACGTTTCAAAGTCATCTTACCAGTTGCGGAAGGGGTGAGACAACCTTTGCCTCGGTTTGTTTCGCTTTCATTCAACCTCACTCCAGAAAAATCTAATCACTGACTAAATTTAGAACGGAGCTCATCGCTTCGCCGTGTGACAGCTTCGTTTTTTCATCTGTGCTGCGTTTTTCTCCCCAAATCGACTCGTGTGTGTGTGTGTGTGTGTGTGTGTGTGTGTACAGTAGGGCTAATGTGCCACACTACTGTGGAAAAGTTAAACTGCGAGGCACATTCGTCGGCTTATCGCAGTCCACACGTCAGTACAGAAGACGGTGACAGGCCCACGTTGTGATCTATTATTTAACCCTCTTTGTATTTGATCAGCAGCGTGTGCCGCGGTGATGATCATGCAGATCATTCAGGGCATGTGTTTCCAGCTGCCAAGATAAACTCCTTGGCTTTCATATTTAGGGAATCTTCATGGCTGCCCTCGCGCAAAAAGTAATTCAGGGAGACTTAAACGTGGCCTCCAAGTTTTAATCTGATGAGGAACCGGCAGGAAGTGAAGGACAAACAGTTGATACATAAACGCCACTCAGACGTCACATCTGTAGCTTTTAGTGAGATGTTATGGAAAGCCTATTCAGCATAAATTCGCCATCAATAGCTGTGTTTCCATGACAGTTTTTTGCTAAATAAAAACGATATTTCTGAAGTTAAAAACCTGAAAAACATCGTCATGAAAGCGTAAAAACTTTTTAGCAACATTTGAGGTTTTTTTTTTCGAAAGTCATGCGTTTCCATTACGCATGAGATATCAACCGTAGTTTAAAATATGGTTCACTAGTGCACGACTACACTATACTAGCAGAGCGTAAAGTGTCACAAGTACTACTATTAAGACTTATATGGTAATAAGGGGGCGGGGAATTCAAATTACGGCTTGCCATTGGCTTTTAAAAACATTACAACAAATCAGGGAGCTGGATTTGGTTGTAATGCCCCTCCTACCTCATTAGTATGGAAAGTTGTTGGAGCATAAATGTAACACTACTAGCTGTGTTTCCATTACAGTTTTTCACAAAATAAAAGCAATATTTCTAAAGGTTTTCTATTATATAAAGTATAATTCTAAAGTATAATTGCTCTTTGAAGGTGTTTCCATTGAAGGTTGTGGTAACGCTAGTAAAATCTCATCCCGTGAGACTTCTCTGTAAGAATTCAAGATGGACGCCTCAAACCTCCTGAGAACAATCTGTATTCCATGGTTGTTTCACGTCTATTATGGCACTAATAATGTCAGATGAACAAAGTAAACGCATAAAATGACTCTAAAATCACACAAAATGTTGTAGAAATAGACAAAACAACTGCAAAAATACACAAAATGGCAGTTCGTACGTTCATATCTGAGCGTACTTAGTGAGTTCAACCAAATTTACGCAAGCTTTGGTATATATCAATTGTGACGTTAGCGTATGCTACGATCAGATCTGACCTCGTGTACGATAATCTGAGTGGATTAGTGGAGCAGCAGCAAAATGTGAGTGAGACTGAAAATAAAGTATTAAACTAACCTCAGCTGTCATTGCAGCATAAACAGACACACATTCAGAACAAATGAAACAAAATAAAATCAATTTCCAAAATGCTCACGTTATCACAGCACTTTTTTGGTTTTTCTTCCATGGAATACAATATAACGCTGCTGGATAGGAGTGTGTGCTTCAACAGTGTTTGTTTGACCTCAGTGTGTAACATGCTTTAAAGGTGTAACAATTCAGCCGCTGCATTTATCAACACCTGATCATTTGCGCGCTGGAATTAGTCAGATACCAATGTTTCCCACGTTGGCCCTGTTGTAATGTGAACTCAAATTTGCACTCGTTATCACGCAAGGTTGATAAATGAGGGCCAAGACGACTACAAATATACACAAAAATAACAGAACATTATATAAAAATGACTCCAAAAACACAAAACAACAAAAACAATACAGAGAGTTACAGAACAATATACAAAAATACAATAGAATATCACATAAAATGACTCCAAACAACAACAGAAAAGCACAATATGACAGAAAAATACACAAAAATGACTCCAGAAACACAAAACAACAAAAACAATACAGAGAATGACAGCAAAATATGCAAAATGAGACAAAATGAGAGCAAAATATACAAAATGAGACAAAATGAGAGCAAAATATACAAAATGAGACAAAATGAGAGCAAAATATACAAAAATGGGGTTTTACCCATTTTTCCCCCTAACCCTTGGGAACAAGTAACGTGTATTGAATTTGAAATATACAAAACAACAGCACTAATACACACAAGCCAACAGGAATATACTTCAGGAGAATATGGGAAGGAAAGAAAAGCAGGATCTTGTTGTTAATGAGCTGAACTTGTCTTGTAGAAAGCAGAAATGCAGAACTATGATGGTGGAGCATGGAGATCACCATGTAACAGATGTGCACTCATGCATTGTTGGAGCGACCCGGAGGTCGCTGAGGTATTGTCTTCCTGAGAGGAATGACGGGACATGGAAATCAGAGCTAATCTTGTTTGATTCCAAACATGAGCGCTGCTCCTTTAACCTTAACCACTCAGCTGTGCAATTGTTTGAGAGAGAGAGAGAACAACTCTGTGTTTAATTAGCGGAAGAGCCATTGGTGAATGGAATTAGCATCATCTTTGTCCTCTCACCAGGAGTGTAGCCCTAATTATCCGTCTGCTGTTCCAGGGGAGCCCACAGAAGGACGTTTTCATCACGGCCCTTCTGGTGGCCCCCGTCAAAGAAGAAGAAGAAGAAAGAAAGGCAAAGGTTTAGAGAAAAGAAGTCAGACTTTTGTGCCGTAAACGAGGGCAAACTGTGCAGTGCTAATTGAAGTCTGACTGCACACGGCTCAGGTCACCCTGGAACTCTCCACACACGCTTTTCCATGAATATGTTCTAGTGAAATAACGGCGTGGTAATGGTGGAGTGAGTCAGGGAACCTTTGAGGACTAAACTGATACCTTATTCAGTTTTTTTTTAATTCTCAATATCTCATTTAGTTTAAAGCCTGATCATGTGAACCTTGGCCAGGAGTTTTCTTTTAATATCATGTTCATAATTCCATAATCACTTTTATTGCAAGACGTGTAGAACAGTAGATATAAAATGTACCGACACTCTTTGTGTCCCATTGGCTCCCATTATAACCACATATTTTGGATATACTGTTATCCTGACATAACAGTGGTTTTCCCCATAAATACCTAATATTTTTGTGAAGAAAATGCATATCTTGTGTTTTTCTCATTTAATAAAATTGTTTTTAGGACAAAAAAGGCAAAAAAATATAATGAAAACTTTATATTTATGGTTCGGTCTGAAGTTACTGAAAAGATCTGATGTGAAAAAAGTAGGAAAAAATACAATTGATTTAATTTAATCGAGATCACGATTTTGGTTGCGACAATGAAATAGATCTGATCGTCGACAATATTTACATTTAAAATACTCTGGAATAATGTATTTATTTCATTAGACTTTGGTACATTTTAAATTCTTGGGTTAATTTTTTTAATTATTTTTTAGTATAATTCAGAATCAAAAATACTTTAATAATCCCAGGTGGAAGTTATTTATATATATATATATATACAAACAATATATATTATACAAGCCACATCTATTAAAAATAATATAAACATAACTATACATATCTAAAATGTCAACTGTAGTTTAATTATGTGCAGAAAGTGCAAAAAGAGCAAAATGAAAAAGGCTGTGTTTGAGTCATGTTATAAAAGGGGCGTGTCTTAGGGAGGCGTTATAGAGTTTAATGACCACAGGCAGGAATGAATTCATATTTAAAGCTCTGATGTAAACTGTAAACTGTACACGTTTGTTTAAAAATAGTGTAATATAAACACACATTTTTTCCCCTAACATGATAAATAATTGTGATTATAATCGTGATTAAAATATTAATCAAATTAATCGTGATTACAATATTAATCAAATTAATCGTGATTATCATTTTGACCATAATTGTGCAGTCCTAGTAGATAGTATAGGTTTTTTTTTTAATAAATGCTCATAGCTCTAATAGTAATAATGCCTCAAAATCAATGTTCTTATCAATTATTGACCTAGTCAAGGCTGTAATAACTTCATATCAAATATTCCACTTTGCACCTTTTTTTTTTTTTAAAATGCATATTTTGTATTTTTGTGTTTTTCTTAATTAACAAAAAATAGTGTTTAATGACAGAAAGGACATAAAATCGTTAATAATACAGAAATATTATGAAAATGTTATGTCTATGGTTAGGTCTGAAGTTGTTGAAAAGATCTGATGTGAAAAAACAGGGAAAAAGACAGTTTTATGACAATTTTCTGACAGTTTTATGAAGGGTTTCTTTAGCTCAAAGAGTGTAATTATTATTATTTTTTGTCAAAGGTGCCCCAATGGTTAATGGTCCGACCCGTTCTTTTGTCCCCCGTGCTATGACACCCAGCTGAGCACAGTGACAGTCCACATCAATCATGCCCCCCCAACATGAACTCATCAACTTTCAAAGCTGATTCAGTTTAATTAGCTTCTCTCTGAACAGAACTCACCAACACTCCAACTGAAGAAAATCTGTGTTTTCTGGAACAAAATCCACCTTAAAAGGAAGTGAAGCCTCAAAATTACTTTTATTTCTGCTGAAAACAAATGTTATTTGGTATGAATTAGTATTGTTGTTAAAATGTAAGCGTGACTGCCTTCTATAGGTTGAAACCTACAACTATTATCAAATCTAGCCTGTTGGCCCCGCCCCCCTCCTATGAAAACTAGCACATGTGGACTCTGTGGTGAGAAGGTTGGATTGAGAGAATTATTGATAGAGCTGTAGTGAGTATTGAGTAACTAGTTAGTGCAGCATTAATCACGTGTCAAACTCAAGGCCTCGGTACCTTCAAATACACAAATTCAGTGAAACTGCATCATTGTGCATCAGATGCATCACATCATAGCCGACCAATCAGATTAAACGTAATGCACCGCGCGAAAACAGAGTTGAATGGAGGTTATTTTCTCAATTTTAGAGTTAATAAATCTAGCATTCATATTTTATTTTTATTTTTATTTATTGGCCTTTGTGGAAGACTCTTCGTTTTGAAGTTTATACATGAGATGTTTACTGTCTGCAAAGGAACCGTACCAAGATTTATTACCAAAAATAAACATAGGGGGTGAAAGTAACTATATATCAGTACTCTTCACATCTCTGGTCAACTGGAATCAAATATTTGATCATGTTAAGTAGATTATGAGTAAACGGTAAATAACTTGTAGCCACAGTTTGAAATGAATCCTGTTCCTCAGTCGAGGAGTCGCTGACACTCCTCAGACACTCGTGTCCTCTTCTTGTATGACTCGCTTTCAGAGTTTTGACCAAAATTTCCTGGCATGTTTACCATGTTTGCTGCTCTTTGATGGCGCCGCCATCTGGATGTGACACCGCCGTGACTCCGTTTGAAGGCGTATCCTCAGCTTGAAACCGTCATCTTTGTCACACCCTGGCGATCTGTCGCTCAGCTGTACGCGCATAAAGCTCCAAGATATTGTCTTCAGAGAGATGCCTGTGTGCGTGTGTGTGTGTGTGTGTGTGTGTGTGTGTGTGTGTGTGTGTGTGTGTGTGTGTCAGAGACAGAAAAAGGGGGTGCTGGGTGTGAAGTAGAAGGGCTTTTATCAGCCTCTGAGTTGGAAGTCTTTGAGGGCCTCCTCTGAAGCTCAGCATTTCTTCTATTGTTCTATTTCCATCCCTCGCTTCGCTCCTGTCACATGTAAAATTACAAAAGGCCTCCTATACACCCCCCCAAACACACACACACACACACCCCCCACATCTTCAGTCACATCCCAACCCCTTTCCCCCCATGTTCCAGCGTCAGAAAGGCATATAACCCACTTAGATTATTCTCAAAATACTTCACAACTTTACAGTGTTCCCGCCGCAAATTGGAGTTCAGGCAAAGATCTCGAGTTGGAAAGCTGAGGTTGTGAATCTCTTTTGGTTTGAAGCAGATCTCTTAATTTAACTCCAGCCTCGTGCTAAAAGTGCTCGCTCTGTGCCACAAACCGCCGGGGTTTCTCCACTCTTTCTCCTTAGAGTCGGCTGCTGTGAAGACGAGGAACGTTAAAGATCCACCTCACACTCTCACCGTGACCCCCCCAGGGGGGTGGGCGGACCGAGTCGGGCCTGGTGTCGGCATGTTTACTGAGCACAATGAGAGATGGTTTTTTTCTCTCCCTCTGAAGGAAAGCACACACAGACAGGAGCTGATATGCAAGACCTTGAAAAGCCTGCCTGCAGGCCAGCACTCGCTAACAGACGATGCCAACGTGACATCTCAACTACAGGAGACGAGCCCTTCCTCTGCTCACCTTTCTCCTTCCCCGTCTTATCCATCTCCTCCCTTACATTCCTCCTTTTCTTCTGTTCTTCCTGCCCTTGTCATTCTTTCCCCTGAGGCGCACATTGACTACAGCTTTCAGAAGTATCACTTCCATACTCGCCAACTGGACGGTTCAACCCTGTTTCTAGATACGTTTAGGTAATTTCATGAGTTTGGTCAAAAATGAGGTGGAAATGTGTAGTGTAGTGTATACAATATCCAGGACCAAGATTTGGCCAATACCAGAATGCATCCAGACCAAGACTTTTGGGAGTCAATGTTGTGGTGGTTGTAGGGTTTACTGCTCAGATGTGGACACATGGTTTATTTGGTCAAAGGGTTTGAGAGGCAGACCGGTCTGGGATTCGGATGTTCCCGTGTGTGTGTGTCCCAATGAATCTGTAGTTGTTCTGTTCTCAGGGTTTTTGTATGCTGCTGATAGCACTATGCATAACAATGACCGAGTCTCTGAGAAGAGAACTTGGCAAATGTTATCAGTGTACGATGGTATTTGGCCTGCTTAGGGCAGTGTGACCAGGACCAGGAGTGATTCTGTAATTACATATCAGTCAAGACCAAGACCAAGACAAGATCAAGACCATAAAAATCATCTTTTAAAAACCGTAACAAGGTTTAACAGTTAAAGAGCAGTTTTTTGTTGTTTTTTTTTTGACAATATAATTATAGATATGTACACAATATTTTTAGATTTATGTTGAACTTTTTATTACCTACACACACTGTGATGTCTTTAAGGCATTTTTTCTAAAAGCTACGGATTTATCTCCTTTCATTTGCTTTATTTGAGTGAATAAAAATCTTTTTGTTGTGCTCTTGGTTTGATAAAAATTGGCTCAGTAATCATGTAGTTTAGCACTTTTTTAATGATGTGCCGCAACCAGTGGACAATTGTAGGACAGCGAGGAAGCAGGAGACTTCTCCAATTAATGAATATTTCCAGCTGTGTGGCTGGAAAACCTGGGGAAAAAAGCAAAGACAGAGAGTCAGTGGGAGCACGGGCTACAAAACAGAGAATAAAATACGAAATTCCTTTAAAAACATGATGGGATGAAGGTTTTTGGGGTTTTTCATTTATCAGAATCAATAATTGATCACTTCCAAAGCAGAGACTTTTGTGCTTTGATGTATTCTTTTAATTTTCTACATGAAAAGAAGCGATAGCAAAGGATTAGCTGAATATAGGTCAGCTGTCTGGTTCACCCTCTTTTACACAGGTCATGTTATGTTCACACACACACACACGGTCCCTCTTCAAACGTCATCCCAGCTCCTCGCTAAAACATCCGCCACGTTGGGTTCTTGATGTTTCATTTACATGGCAGAAAAAGGCAGCGACATCAAAGATGAACACTTCGACAATCAGCCATCACTCAATTAGCGCTCAACACTTTTTCCTCTCATGCTCTCCAGAAGGAACGCGTGGAGGGCGTTGGAGAGACGCAGACGAGTCTTTGAAAAACTCACACTCTTCCCTTTATCACATCATCTCATAGAAAAACAATTTATTCCTATTATCCTCACAGCGGGGGGCCGACTGTCCAGCAAAGGTGTGCAGCAACGCTTTATTGGCAGAAAAGAAAAGACTCTTTTATTCTTCTGCACCTCATGGCTCGGATACATTAAACAGAATCAAAGAGGACATTTACATACCATTTGTGTTTCATGTTTGAAGAGTTGAGACAGAAGGAAGGGATGCTTTGACTTTCTGAACTTTAGCGGAAAATGAATGAGGGATGATTGACAAAGTGAGGGAGGAAGACGAGGAGCCAAATTAGTCGCAAAATTTCCAATGCCATTTTTACTTTGTCGCTTGTCGCTTCTTCTCTTTTCTTTTCATCAGACTTGAGAGCGAACATGTCGGAATTAAGTCTTTGAGTTCTCTGTAATCAGCCTGTGATCCAGCTTCATGCTACAAGTCTTACTATGAGCACGCTAGTACGATCCGTCACAGGTTTGTGGGCTGTTCAGTGGTAAACATTAAAGCAGGGTTACAGGCTGAAGAAGGCATTGGCTGCAGGAACAGTTTGAACAGACGAGTCACTGCCAACTGGTGGCCATTAGAAGAGCTGATGCTCCATGTGATCCAGGCCACTGATCAGGCCAGAAGGTTTCAGACGTATCCCTTACTCCAACACTCCTGAATCAGCTCTGCAGAGAGTCTGATAACGAGCCTCTGAGCTGGAGTGGAGCAGCGAGACGTCTGAATCCCACTGGATCGTCCTTAACGTGTCCACAATGTCGCAAAACCTCACCAACACTCAGCAAGAGTCTTCCTCCTGTCCTGAGATCCTTCTTACATTATGGAACGGGACCACGGTGCCAAACTATGAACACTAACCCCTATGTTACACTTATCGTGCTTCCACACCGACGGATCTTAGAGCAGTTAAAAGGATTCATTGGCTCTGATAGTCCTCCTCGTTTGGTCAGTGTGAACACAAACAAAGTCTAGAGCGGATCAAACAGGAGAATTCTAGAGAGATTGTTTCTGTTGGTCTCAGAGCGGATCAAACACAGGAAGTATCGGCAATGACGTAGGCCGTACAGTCAGTAGAGCCAGCAACAGCTCAAAACAGGGCTTTAAAACCACCAAAAGCGCAACAACTTATTGCTGCTCCATTGGTGAAGGTTGGTAAAGAACAAAAGGAGAAGGAAGTAGTTTGTGATCACTACAGCGTTGGCTTTGACCCATAGATGAGAACCTCTACTTCAGGTTTATGAGAAGTCTCTACTCCAGTAACGGCCCCTCAACTGGTTAGCTCATGGAACTGGTTACAATAACTGGTTACAGTAACTGGTTACAGTAACTGGCTACAGTAACTGGTTAGAGTAACTGGTTATAGTAACTGGTTACAGTAACTGGTTAGCTCATTGAACTGGTTACAGTAACTGGTTACAGTAACTGGTTAGCTCATTGAACTGCACCAGAGGCTTTTTGGAGCTGATCAGAAGTTGTTCTCTGAACCTAAACCAAACCAAATCATTCTCTCATTCAGACCGAGCCTGGAGCTAAACCGGTGTGAAAGCAGCATAAATTGCCCGTAGAAGTAAGTGTGAGTGTTTGTTTGTCTGTGTGTTACCCTGCGATGGACTGGCACCCTGTCCAGGGTGTACCTCTGCCTAGTACCCAATGAGAGCTGGAGATCATAAAATGGATGGATGGATGTTAGAAACTGTCCTGTTGTAAGAGCAACCTTAATGTTCTTCATGTGCATTTAAAGTGACCTTTAACCTCTCAGATGACTTTTCTCTCCTTCCTTCTCTGCTCTGTTCTTTTACCCCTCCACCCCCTCTCTCTCTCCCCAGGAATAATGAACTCTCCTCTTGTGTAATCTCTCTCCTTTACGCTCACCCTTACCTCTCCGCTCTGACTCAGGTGTGTTCTCAAACAGAGAGCCATTGTTTTTCAGATCCTGCCTGGCACAAGCGTACACCTGCAGTCAACAATGCTACCTTTATTCATCTTACACACACACACACACACACACACACACACACTGGGAGGAACGAGCTCTCTGGCAAATGTGGAAAGCACTAAATCACCTCTTGTTATCTCTGGTGGAGGAATGAAGAAGAGCAGTAGCCAGGTGGGGGGGGGGGGGGGGGGGGGGGGGGGGGGGGGGGGGTGGGGGCACAGATTACAAGCTGCAGGTTGTTGTTTGCACAAGCTCAGGTCGGATTTGATTACACGGGACGGGGGATGAGCTGGGACGGTGCACGGACCGGGGGAGGAGGAGGTGGAGCGAGTCAAGTGGAGATGTTTTACCCTCAGGCGACGGAGAGCGAGTGTTTGGTCCACAGTGACGGAGACGTTTGCCTTCACTGGTGTCACTGGGGCCAGACAGGGAATTCCCATTTACCTGCTGCAGTTTGTGTTCAGGAGGGTCATGTAACATGTCAACCACAGACAGCGCTCGCCATAATCATATCTCTCTGAAGATGATTGGTGTTTGGAGGCAGAATGTCAGAGAAATGACAAGAAGGCCTTTCTAGTATGTATACTATACACCATGTATACTATACAACCATGTAATACTATACACCATGTACACTACACCATGTATACTATACACCATGTATACTACACCATGTATACTATACACCATGTACACTACACCATGTATACTATACACCATGTACACTACACCATGTACACTACACCATGTACACTACACCATGTATACTATACACCATGTATACTATACACCATGTACACTACACCATGTATACTATACACCATGTATACTATACACCATGTATACTATACACCATGTATACTATACACCATGTACACTACACCATGTATACTATACACCATGTATACTACACCATGTATACTATACACCATGTACACTACACCATGTATACTATACACCATGTACACTACACCATGTACACTACACCATGTATACTATACACCATGTATACTATACACCATGTACACTACACCATGTATACTATACACCATGTATACTATACACCATGTATACTACACCATGTATACTATACACCATGTACACTACACCATGTATACTATACACCATGTACACTACACCATGTACACTACACCATGTACACTACACCATGTATACTATACACCATGTATACTATACACCATGTACACTACACCATGTATACTATACACCATGTATACTACACCATGTATACTATACACCATGTATACTACACCATGTATACTATACACCATGTATACTATGCATCATGTATACTATACATCATGTATACTACATGATGTATAGTATACTAGTGCTTTCATGTCTCTCGAAACCATACATTTATACAGAAACAAACATAGTCGAGTACAACTACTTTATTTCCGGAGCATTTAAAATCAGTACATCCGTATTAACAATTATGAGTAGTAAAGTAAAAGTTATATGATCGCTTGGTTACTGTCACAACTTAAAAATAAAAGGCAAATAGTCTACAAAAGTCCACTAAACAGCACAGCGTCGCACCCGTAAAGCAGTTTCATTCATTCATTTCCGACAGTGGTGAAATGGTGTAGCTACTCCTTGAACGTTTGATATAGATTAAAGCGAAACAATTCATCCCTTCACTGAAGTCACAGGTGCACCAGGTACCAGCACATTATGGGCTCTGTCTCGATGGTAAAGCGCAGGCTGCGCCCGGCGCGGCACGGCACAGACCGCTCCGCCAGACCGTCAAGACAGGGCTTACGTAATAAAATCACAAAAATATAGAAAAAACAAGAAGAAAAAAAAGCTTTGTACTCACCAAAACGACTATCCCCGCTTATTTGAACACAAAATATCCTCCTTTCTTTCCTCAAGAAGACTTCAATGACTGTTGTACAGTTTATCTGTCCGTCTCAGTTCCACCAATAAGTCCTTTTCTGTCGACATGGAGTCTAGTGCTGAAAGCAGAGTCTCTCTGAACCTGTGAGCCAGGGATACCGCTCGTAGCTGGGACAGGTTAGCTAGCGCAGGGGTTGGACGACCTGCTCACAATATCAAGTTTTTCTTGAAAGGTCCGTCTTGAAAATGGCGTTGCATGTATATCAGCGACCAGGTCAATCTCTTCTCCTCCTTCAGCTATTGTGGGTTGAAAAAAACACTATTAACTCGTTCGAGTCGCTAACGGGACACCAGCTTCCATTTGGTTAACGTCACTCTACTTTGCATAGCGCTGCCTCTCACTAGTGCGTATCCAATCAGAAGACGTGAACGTCAGAACGTGTCACGTTCAACGTGAGACCTGCTAGCTGGCCCTGATGTCGCCCACTCGTAATCTGATTGGTTATCACAATCTGTCTGTTTCAGTTCATTTAAGTGTACAGGCCCCACCCACTGTTAGTTCTGAAGGCCTCGGGAAGATTTCGTGGAGCCTGGCAACACGTGACACCTCAAATATGATTGGATGAAAGCTATGAGATAAATATACAATCCTGGAAGCAGCGCAACAAGAGGAAAGCTATGAAATGAAGAGAAAAGACTATGAGGAATAATTTAATACTATATATAATAATAATAATAATATTTATGAAAAAATATATTAAAATTAAATTTATTTTCTGATTATGTTTAGGCCAGCAGAGAAGGCCTTGCTGGCCCTGACGGCCCACCACTGACATCATGTATACTACACCAAGTACACTACACCATGTATACTACACCAAGTACACTACACCAAGTACACTACACCATGTATACTACACCATGTACACTACACCATGTACACTACACCAAGTACACTACACAATGTATACTACACCATGTACACTACACAATGTATACTACACCATGTATACTACACAATGTATACTACACCATGTATACTACACAATGTATACTACACCATGTACACTACACAATGTATACTACACCATGTACACTACACCATGTACACTACACAATGTATACTACACCATGTATACTACACAATGTATACTACACCATGTATACTACACAATGTATACTACACCATGTACACTACACCATGTATACTACACCATGTACACTACACAATGTATACTACACCATGTATACTACACCATGTATACTACACCATGTATACTACATCATGTACACTACACCATGTATACTACACCATGTATACTACACAATGTATACTACAACCATGTATACTACACCATGTTACACTACACCATGTACACTACACAATGTATACTACAACCATGTATACTACACAATGTATACCTACACCATGTATACTACACAATGTATACTACACCTGTACACTACACCATGTATACTACACCATGTACACTAGCACAATGTATACTACACCATGTATACTACACCATGTATACTACACCATGTATACTACATCATGTACACTACACCATGTATACTACACCATGTATACTACACAATGTATACTACACCATGTATACTACACCATGTACACTACACAATGTATACTACACCATGTATACTACACAATGTATACTACACTACTACACCATGTACACTACACAATGTATACTACACCATGTACACTACACAATGTATACTACACCATGTACACTACACAATGTATACTACACCATGTATACTACACCATGTATACTACACCATGTATACTGTGTGTGTGTGTGTGTGTGTGTGTGTGTGTGTGTGTGTGTGTGTGTGTGTGTGTGTGTGTTTGTGTGTGTGTGTGTGTGTGTGTGTGTGTGTGTGTGTGTGTGTGGTGTGTGGTGGTGTGTGTGTGTGTGTGTGTGTGCGTGCGTGTGTGTGTGTGTACTGGCAGGCCTGATCCAGCTGGGTTTGACAGCAGAGAACATGAAAGAACGGAACGGAGAGATGGAGGCGAGGGAAGGAAAGCGAGGGATGAACAGCATCACACACTGGGATCCTGCTGTTCACAGCGGCAGGTGCAAGGGGAAAGTGTGTGTGTGTGTGTGTGCAATGTGTGTTTGTATGTGTGTACAAGTGGTCTTGCAGAGAAGAGAGAAAGAGCATCTGATGGGTGTGTGTGTGTGTGGGGGGGGGGGGGGGGGTATTGGGGGGGCATATGGGCAGCATTTGCCAAACGCAAACTCCCGAGCCAATGAGGATTGAGTCCCTGCATGTGTTCCAATGAATAGACTTAACGTTTGATTCATTAGCGTCTGACGATGAGTGGAGGCCCTTCCCTCACCTGTCGGCCCCCAGCAGAGTGAAGGCACACAGTGAGCGGCTGCCAGACACAAAGACATGTCCACAGATATCTTTAGATTTTCAGAATAAAGTGAATAAGCACAAGAGTCAGGGTTTCAATTCTTTCCTTTCTTGTTTCTACTGAAAACAACAAGACTTTACCCTAAAAAATATCCCTAAAAACACACTGTGCAATATTTACGTAGATCAATTAAACTGTTAGATTTACTGACATAAATGTTATATAAAAATAAATGAGTATGTAGTTTGTTCACATTAAATTGTATGAAAAGATTGATTTTGCAAGAAATACCAGGATGTATACTATATGGGGACATGTTTAAGTATGCACTGTGGGCACACTAGTCATACTCAACCGTCCCATGATGCATTGCGATTAGAATGTCAAATGGTCCTGGGACCGGCTTCAAGCTAAAAATCAAACATCCCCTTTTCAAAATAAAAGCATCTCTTATTGTCTTTTATTAGTTTTTTTTTTTTTTTTTTTTTTTTTTAATCTTTTGAAAATAGGGCTCTTGTTTTGAAGTTAACAGGAAGTTGAGTCAGTAGCGTAATGGAAGGTTTCCGAAAATCTCTGAAATGTCGGAATGGAAAGTGTTTCTGTGAGTTTTATGGATGAAATGAGCACATGTTGATATTCTACTTGGTCACTTTCTCACTTCAAATGTTTTCAGAACTTTCAAAGTAAAGGTGGAGAATCAACAGAGATATTTAGCCTCAGTGTGAACAAGGTTTTTGTCTTTGTAGGTTCCAAATGCATCTTGGGAAACTTAAAAGTAAATTTCAGTGGCTCATCATCCTATTCATACTCAGAGGTGAAATTAATGGATTAAAAGTTCTCACGTTATTATAATTGAGTTTCTTTTATGGGTACTTGTACTTTTTTGAGTATATTTCTAAATCAGTCATTTTACTTGTACCTAAGTATGTTTTAAAAGAACTTAAAGTTATTCAATACATTTCTACACCCAACCGTTACTGAGTAAATTAATATTTATTGTGATTATTTTTTTATTTCCGTTTCATGGTCATTGAACAAAATCCATGTTGTTAGTCGTGCTATTTCTGATCAAAGCCCATTTCTATGGTTCAGGTCGTGGTTTCTACCTATTATGTTGTTAGTTACCCACGTAGAACTCTGTTTTATAGTTCATAAATATATACCTATAGCCTGAGAATGTTTATTTCATTTTTGAATAGAAGTCATTGGTGTTATTTAATTTAAAAAATAATTGTACATTTTGACAAACCTTTTATTTTATAAATATGCCTTTGTGGAAAATAAATTAAGTTCCAATTGTGCAAGATCTCGTCTCTAACCTTTTTAAGTTTATACATGAGATGTTTATCGTATGCAAGGGAACCGTATTACCAACAATAAACATGGGGGGTGAAAATAATCATAATCTCTGATCATAATTATACAGCAATTGTCATAAACACGACCCAAAACTGTTGAAGCACTTCCACCCAAAATACTTTGTAAGGGTTTGTGTGTCTTCAACAGCCCGTGATCACTCGCTAACTTCAGCCACCAGAGCGTGTCAACGCACTGAGCTCTTCTTCTGTGCTTCATTTTAAAAGTTGATAAAAACAAATATGCTGCAAATAATGTTTGTTAGGCATAGATCTTCTTCTAAGTACATTTCAAACATTTTAGGCCACATTTGTGGAACCAGTGAAGGATCCCTTTAACAAAAGCAGTAAATTGCTGTGGTTTAACCTGATAAAGGGTTGATGTTCTCCACCATTGTTTGAAAAGTTGAAGGTCCATAAGCTGCTAGCTGTTTCTATTTGACATGAAGCTAATCATAGACTGCGTTTTAGTACTATAACTTTAACGCTCTTTATCTCCTCCTGCTTCTCGGTCCTTGTTCTGGACCTTTGGCGAAGGATCGCTGCCATCGATATTGCGTATTAAACGCTCTGAAACAGGCAGCCCCGGCCGTGCCCCGCGGTGGAGTCCCCCTGCATCAAAGCCACAAATCTTCCCCTTCTTTTCCTCTGCTTTGTGTCTTCTTTTCTGCGGTTGCACACTCCCCAGCAGCAGCAGCTCCTCGTGTTTAAACTTCATATATCAGCCTCATTACGGAGCCTCAAAGACTTCCATCGATTCTAAAGGCACTCATTTGAATTTTTAATCACACGTATGTATGACTGCTGTGCTCAGCAACTATTACACACACACACACACACACACACCCCGTCTCCACTCCTTCAAAGTGCTCTGAAGTTTTGTAGTTTAAACTTCCACTGAGGAAAAGTCTCCATTAGCCCGGTTGCAATGAATTGGGCGCGTTAAGCATGTGCACGTGCACAAATTTGGGCCAGGGTTGGGGTAAAGTAATTACAATTGTGGCGTAATTCTAATTTAAAACACCTGTTACTGTTTTTTCCTCATAATTATATAGTAATTGAGTTCAGGTAATTGACTTTGTAATTGTAATTGCCATGAAAATTCTATAAAAATTGTCAATTATAATTTAACGCAACACTGGGCCACCATGTTACAGTTCTGTGTACAGTTCTACACATATGTAGTTAATAATTATTACAAATATCTTTCATATCAAGCTTTCCCATATTTTACCATTTGAAAAATATAAAAACCTATATTTTTATTGATTATGAAGCCTAACAAGGTAATCAATAGATAGGAAATAAATGATAGATATTAGTTTTTAGTGTATTTTACAGCTGATTTAGGACCTGTTAGCATTAGAGATGCTAACGGAAAGCTAACACAAGAGGAAGGTTAACTTTTTATTTCAGGCTCAGTAATTGTGATTAATTGTAATTGAACTTTAGAAATTGAGAACGTAATTCTAATTGAGTTCCTGAGGACAAAAAAATTATTGTAATTTAATTGCAATTGGAAAATATGCTGGTAACTGTAATCGTAATTGAAAATGTAATTGTAAATAAAAAATGCAATTGACCCCAAACCTGATTCGTGCTCTACTGTGTGCACAATGCTATTGCTAGCGTTGTGTCACATGACCGCGGCGTTGCTTTAGCTCCACGTTTCTCTTTGATGTGGAATGTGTCGTAGTCTGAGCAGAGAGAATATTATCTATAGATATATATCATATATTTATGTATAGTTATAAAGACAGTTAATCCTCTGGGTGGATGTATTGTAACTAAGTAGGTCCTACTCACACGCAGTCGTGGCTAAGCTACACACAGACTTTGTCACTCAAGCAATAACAGGAAGAGGGAAAAGAATCCTTTAGATCTTCCTGCAAGAAGTACACCTTTGAATCTGAATTTCCTTGCAGAAAAAAGCGCTTTGAAAATCTAATGCATAAACATTATCTACCCCCCCCCCCCCCCTCCACCCATGCTCCCTCCCCTCACCTAAAGCGCACAGGCTTCTGAGCCACTTTGGAAGAACTTCCCTTTTTTTTAGAGCCCTCGGTAACTTAAATAAGAGGCGTTGGGGGATTTGGATATTGTTATGTCTCATCAAAGGCTGAGATCTTCAGCTTTTCCTCCTCCCCTGCCTGTTTCTCTTGTTTCTGTCGATGCCCGCTCTTCAACAGAGATGCTAGTGATGCACAGTGATATTTGATGTGGCCCCCCCTGCGTCATCTCCCCTACTTTAAGCTTCGTTCTTCTTTGTTCGGTCGCACAGGAAAACGTAACGAGGCACAAAAAGAAATGCAAACCTTGGTGACTTCCTCCACTTAGCTCCAGTTCACAAAGAATCGTGGAAACTATTTTAGATTTAGTTTCAAGATGAAAATGCTTGATAGTTTTCATCACATTTAGTGATGAAAACACACAAATATAACCTTGTGTTCTCAAGGACAAAGTCCCATGTCACCATTTTTCATTCCATTGCTAAATGAAACGACAAACCCTAGACCAGGGGTCACCATCATGGTGCCTGCAGGCCCCAGACAGGGGCCTAGGACTGGGGGGGTAAAGGGTACTGAGTACCCAGGGCCCAAGGCTTTAAACACTCGTCTTTTTTTTGGGAATATATTATTTCATTTGAAATAAACTACGTGCGCTCACATTTAAATGCTGGAACGTTCCTTTGCATGTCATATCTTAATTATTTAAATTTACAATTATTTTAAAAAAAAACAAGATGATGAAGACTAAATTTTTCTGCCACCAACTGTGGAGTAGGTGGAGTGGTGATTCTAATCATTCTATATTTACCTTTTATTAACCGCCCTTAAATTATAGCAAAAGTATGTCACAAATATTCAATAAACCACTAAAATATAGTAGAACACATTTATTTCATTTTTTTTTTTTCAACCTTGGGGTCAGGACCCCATACGGGGGTCGCCTGGAAGTAAAATGGGGTTACCTAAAATGTCTAGTAATTTGTAAAAAAAAAAAAAAATGGATTAAAATTCTACTTTAAATTTTTTTTTAAAATAATTATTATTTTTGAAATACACATCACACACAAAAAATTACCAAATAACTGTATCCTATACTTAAACTTTCTCAAATATAAATCTAGCTCAAATAAATGCAGTATAAAAATATCTAAGTTGGCTCACTTGTCACTACTACTCTGTATTTGTAACACTTCAATAAATATGATCAAAAAATTAAAAAAATGCGCCTTATAATCCAAAAAATACGGTAATATTCTTAAAAATACAAGGTGGATTTTCTATCAAAAATGTAATGAAACTGAAACAATTGCATAAATTAGGAGAAATAAAGTGGTTTCATGTTGAAAAACCTCAACATTTCCCATTTTTTGTTAATGCTTCATTTATTTAGACAATTTACTTTTGATCTCCTTACATGTTTCGACTATCAGCTGCCAGTCCTCTTCAGAGGTGTCTGCTGATCACTTTAATGCGAAAAACAACAGTTGTCTGAATAAATGAAACCATAACATATTATTAAAAAAGACAAAAAGAACTTGCTGGACTTTTATCTATACCTTTTTAAGTTACTGCTAGACTTTTAGCCTCTAATTAAGGTGAAGCCGTCAAAATGTAATATTTTAGGAAAATGTTTTTTCTAGCTTGAACTATACAGTACCTACGAAGTAGCTCATATTTCAGAAAAGTTGGTGACCCCTGCCCTAAATAGTGTTTCTACTCAATAATTTTCATTATTAAATCCATTTTAATGTAAAAGCTTTCATTTGAATGAAAATGTTTGTCTTTGACCATTTATTTTATTCTATATTTTAGAAAGCCATAACCTAATCAAAATAGTTACCTGAAAAAAAATACACATGGATTATTGAATAATAAAAATAAACACTAAATAATTATTGTAGATATATGAATAAAACTGTAACTGTGGAATGGGTCTGAATGGGTGGAGAACAGCTGATCATTTAATCTCCTTGTTTTGTCTGCGTTTGTGTTCAGATCAACTTCTGATCCACTCCAAACTGCCTCTGGTGCAGTTCCATGAGCTAACCAGTTACTGTAACCAGTTACTGTAACCAGTTACTGTAACTAGTAACTGTAACTACGTAACTGTAACTAGTGACTGGAGTAGACTTCTCATAAACCTAAAGTAAAGGTTCTCATCTATGGGTCAAAGCCAACGCTGTAGAGTGATCACAAACTACTTCCTTCTCCGTTTGTTTGCACCGTCAACTGGTTTTTCCTGACTACCCACAATGCTGTGTGCTCTACGTCATCACCGATTCTGTTTGATCCGCTCTGAGAGCGATTGCGTTCACGTCGTTCTAATTGCTCTAGACTTTGATTGGAAACGCTACGAGAACCAACAGAAACAATCGCTCTAAGAATTCTCTCTGTTTGACTTTGTTTGTGTTCACACCTGGACAAACGAGGAGGACTATCAGAGTAAACGGATCCTAGAGCATTTTAACTGAAATATAAAATCATCATTAAAGTCTAAGGTTTGCTAATTAAGTCAAATCTAAGAGATTTTTTTCTCTTTTATCTCATAAACATGACATAATAATCTCTTTAAAGGACTTTGAAGACTGTGGTTTTGGATCCGATACCAACAGCTGTCAGTCTGGAGACTGTTGTATGTGGTGAATTGGCTCTAGTCAGCTTTCGTAGATTTGACTTAATTAGCAAACCTTTGGTTTTTATCAACCATATAATACTTGGAGTTTATTTTCAAAATTTCGGTTTCAATCTCGTCTTTTGAGCTCTAATCTCGACATTTACACTTTATTCCTGATTTTCCCAAAATGATTTTCTCCATCAAACTGGACCTACTCCACTTCTGTAGAACATACTTTAGTCTTATTTTGGACATTTCATGCACGCGATTCAGGGCAGTAACTGTCCAATGTTATGAACACTGACTGTGAAGAGTGTAGAAATAATGATGGAGATACACACGTACAGTACCTGTCTGTATCTGACACACAATGAGGTGTGTGTGTGTGTGTGTGTGTGTGTGTGTGTGTGTGTGTGTGTGTGTGTGTGTGTGTGTGTGTGTGTGTGTGTGTGTGTGTGTGTGTGGTGTGTGTGTGTGTGTGTGTGTGCGTGTGTGTGTGTGTGTCAGTAGGAGTCTGCTGTGCCACTTTGAACTTGCCTCCCATTAAAAGCCTGAAAGGAGTTGTGAAGAGGCCTATTGAAGGGGAACCTGTGCATTTATGATGTAAATGTACTTTTTTTTTCCTTCAACCAACCCTTTCTTCTTCCCTCTTTCCATTTTTTATTTTGACAGCCTTTGAAATTGTCATATGCACATCCATTTAACAGCCAGAGAAGACCTTCTTTGGACCCTCTTTTTTTAACGTCCATTTTATATCAACTTAAAAGGAATTGGCAGAATATTTTCACTTGCTTTCCTTTCATGTGATCATCAGCGCTTCAGTCACTCAGCATGTTGAAGTGTATTGTTTTAGTCAGATAATTCTCTGTCAGATTTGCTTCCATAACCGATTCTTCAAAGGGAGGAAGTGTGGGATTGTTCCTGAGGACACGTCTCCTCAGCACTGAGTGGATCAGCTTTTCCTTCATATTAAACTCAGCTTTGCTTTCATTCTCAGAGCCAGAACATTTAACCAGTTTCAAAACATGTGTGTGTGTGGTGTGTGTGCAACTCTTAATGTAAGTCATTGGATCACACATGTTGGGAAGCGTATTGATCGCACAGCCCAATGGACAACCATTGACACGATTAGACAATTTGATCCAATAATTTGATTAACCCAGCCCTAGCCTGTATCCATTACTACCCTACTCCAACACCACTATCTGGTTGCTATGCGCAAACTAACCCAAACATGTAGGACTGGTTGCTAAGCGTAAACTAACCCAAACATGTGGGACTGGTTGCTATGAGCTAAACTAACCCAAACATGTAGGACTGGTTGCTAAGCGCTAAACTAACCCAACATGTGGGACTGGTTGCTATGAGCTAAACTAACCCAAACATGTGGGACTGGTTGCTATGCGCTAAACTAACCCAAACATTTGGGACTGGTTGCTATGGCGCTAAACTACTAAACCAAACTGTGGGACTGGTTGCTATGGCGCTAAAACTAACCCAAACATGTGGACTGTTGCTATGCGCTAAACTACCAAACATGTGGGAACTGGTTGCTATGCGCTAAACTACCTCCAACATGTAGGACTGGGTTGCTATGAGCTAAACTATCCCAACATGTAGGACTGGTTGCTAAGCGCTAACTAACCCAAACATGTGGACTGGTTGCTATGCGCTAAACTAACCCAAACATGTGGGACTGGTTGCTATGCGCTAAACTAACCCAAACATGTGGGACTGGTGCCTATGCGCTAAACTACCCCAAACATGTAGAACTGGTGCTAAGCGCTAAACTAACCCAAACATGTGGGACTGGTTGCCATGAGCTAAACTAACCAAACATGTAGGACTGGTTGCTATGCGCTAAACTAACCCAAACATGTGGGACTGGTTGTATGCGCTAAACTATCCCAAAACATGTGGGACTGGTTGCTATGCGCTAAACTAACCCAAACATGTGTGACTGGTTGCTATGCGGCTAAACTAACCCAAACATGTGGGACTGGTTGCTATGCGCTAAACTAACACCAAACATGTAGGACTGGTTGCTAAGCGCTAAACGTAACCCAAACATGTGGGACTGGTTGCTATGAGCTAACTAACCCAAACATGTGGGACTGGTTGCTATGCTCTAACTAACCCAACCATTGGGACTGGTTGACAAAAAGTCTTTCTGTAAATCCTTCTTTATACTGGTGGAGGTTGATGAAGCAGTCATCATTGAAGTGCTTCACACACACAAAAATGACCTTACCCACAGATGTGGTACAATTTCCGTGAAAAATAAAACTCAACCAGGCACTTTGAAAAGGTTCTGATGCTGGGAGACGGTGTAATGAAGCGTGTGGGTTACTACATCCAACAACCCAACATTTTGACTTATCCTCTCGTAACTTCAGCATCCTGGAGCTTGGACTACAAAATAAAAGCGAGAAATAAAAATGGCGGATTATCTTATTATTATTATTGTATTTTTATTTCATTTCGTTATATTATATTATTATTATTATTATTATTATTATTATTATTATTATTATTATTATTATTATTATTATTATTATTATTATTATTATTATTAATATTATTATTATTATATTACTATTTTTATTATTATCTTGTTATTTTATTTAGTTTGCACATATTAGTCTAACTACTCTTTGGTATTTATGTTGTACTTCTTTTTTATTTATTTTCTTTATTCTAGTTGATTGGTTATTATTTAATTTTACAACTATCAGAGAGAGCTCAGGTCACCAAGACACTTCCTCGTGTGTATCATACATTACTTGGTCAATAAAGTTGATTCTGATTCTGATTCTGATTCTGGATTGCTCGAAGTGTTGGGCCTGGAGTTGAATGTCCTAATTTGGCAGTTCCGCTGCAAATACTGTGACGTTATTGTTCAAAAAACGTAATAGAGATCGAAAAATCTAAACAGATTGAAAAATATGACCAAAACAGAATATAAAGATATCAACGGAGCACCTGAAGAGATTAATTTGAACTTTTCTGTACTTCTAAACAATCTAAATATACAACAAAATGCATTTAAGTGCTAAAAAAGTGGATTTAGCAGGATATGTCCCCTTTAAATCAAACATGTGGGAGTGGCTGATTTCGCAGATATAGGTGCTCTATTTGTTTAAAAATTGGTTTTAATGAATGATCCGGGTAAAAGAGTGCTGAATCAGGACTCTTTCTTTCAAAAGAAACTACAATAAATAAGAGTTTTGAGGTTTTTGCTCTCTTGTGTTAATAAATCTAAAATAATTACAGGATTGGCTAAAGAAATAACAGCCTACTAAATGTAACGACTAGCCAAGCTGCGACTGAATTTAAATCTGATTAGTAAATTCTCATATCATCTTGAAAACTGCAATTTTGATTTTAATTTCCATGTGTGTTTTATAATGAATAATACATTATGTGTTTTCCACATGTAACTACAGAGCAAGATAAAATAAAAGTTTATAAATGAGGCAAAAGCATGTGTTTAAAAAGTGAAGTTCTCACTAAACCCAAGGTATGTCAGTCCTGCTTGAAACCAAAAACATCACATAAATCCTCCTTTGATTCGTCCCAACAAAAGCAGTCAATGTGTTATCAGCCGCTGCTTTTCCCACCTCACGGACTAAAGGCTTGGGAGTGAAACGTCGACTCTGCAACTCTTTTGATCTCCTAATACAAGATGATCTCTGCTCACAGGAATATCTCCAATCCTTGGATTTGTGTGTGGCCGTGTTCAAAGAGTTCAGTGAATGCCATTGTCCTCCTCAGAATCACTAGAAAACTATGGGGCGCCAATTGTAAAGTTGTGCATGGCTAGAATAAACAGCAACTTTTTTGCAACATTGAGCAACAAACCAGATTTACAGCAATATTTGGTTGTAAAAGTATAATGTCAAAGTTAAATCTAAATGTTAAATCTAAATCTTTCTGTTTTGGTTTTAAGTCAGTAAAACAAAACAACCACACTGTGTATTTGTAATATTGATTTGGTTTTAAAACAGATCAGCGAAAGAACAAACAGTTCACGGATTCTTACATCCCTACTTTCTTCCTTTTCGTATCTCTTTACTCTGAGTGTTTGAGTGTGTGAGAGATGGTTTTTTTGGAGGATTTTGTGCATTTGTGTGTGTGTGTGTGTGTGTGTAGTGTGTGTGTGTAGTGTGTGTGTGTGTGTGTGTGTGTGTGTGTGTGTGTGTGTGTGTGTGTTGACAACCCCTAACAAGTGCAGCAACTCTTTTCAATGGAAGATTTCTATTAGAGTCGACACTGGTAGACCACCTGTGGATGTAGACACAGACTTTTCTGGAGGCATCCTTCACTTTATCACTAACACACACACACACACACACACACACACACACACACACACATGCAGTTGTGTTGGGCTATGGTTCTTAATAAAGCTTCTCTACCCGCTGCTCGTCTGTCTCAAGAGTTGCTGTAATTTACTGTCACACAACTCCTCATGTCGACCACCACACCGAGCACCGTGAGGTGGGGGGGTGGGGTGGGGGGGGCGTAGACGATCTCACGCAGATCACCGTCAGAAAAAGTAGAAGGAGATAAAAACAAATAACGTGAGGGGAGGGAGGGGTTGTTTTCCACGCACAGCGGTTCGCCCAGCTTTGTTTAGGGTTCTTCTTCTTCTTCCTGAAACGAACGGTGGGTGAGGGGCGAAGGGGGGGAATTGCATGTTGGTTGTCAACGGTTGAAGCTGCTGCCGCACCTACAACACGCTGCCGCTCTTTGATCAGTTGTCGAATGAAATTCCACGAGTGGATTAAAGTGAAGGAGCGGGCGACCAAGGATGGGAGGACCAGGCAACGAGGGAAACAAGTCCTAAAGCGAGTCTGGAGCGGGTTCTAGAGTGTTTGTTTTGGCCGATCTCTGAGGGTGCGTTCACACCGACGGATCCTAGAGTGTTTAAATTGTTCTGATAGTCATCATTTGGTCAGTGTGAACACACAAAGAAATTCTAGAGCGATTGTTTCTGTTGGTCTCAAGGCGTTTACAATCAAAGTCTGGAGTGATCAGGTTCACTGTCAACGCAAGCGCTTTCAGAACTGATCAAACACGGAAAGTATCGGCAATAACGTAGAGTGCACGGCATTGTGGGTGATCAGAAAGAACAGACGATGGCCCAACCAGGGTTTAAAACCACCAAAAGCACAACAACTTGTTGCTGCTCCATTGTTGAATGTTGGTAAAGAACAAACGGAGAAGGAAGAAGTTTCTGAGCTTACACCGAGTTACAGTGCTGGCCAGGGGCGGGGCTTCAGAGTGTAGGCCCAGTCTGTTTAACATCACCCATCATGCAGATTTATACAGGGGTTATATATACCCACTTCATGTGACGTATGCATACTAAATTAGGTGCGTGCGCATGCAGGCTTGGTGCAAACCAACAGAAGCGATCGTGTCAATGTAATCACTGCTGAGGCGTTGGTTCACGGGAGCGGACGGAGCGCTATTTCAGTCTGGATCCAGTAAAAAGTGACCATAAAAAGCTGTAAATGGACTGATTTGCAGACGTGGAGCAGTGAGGAGGAGATTTAATGTAGAGATGGTAACTCATCCGTTGAAACTGATCAGAAGACGCGTAAATACACGGAAACCTTTGTTAACAGGAGTACAGCAGCCCGCCTACCTGCCCGTTCATAACAAGTAGTTATAAACATCTAGAGACTTCATGCTTTTAGGTTTTTTTTTGTTTATACACTGGGTTTTTCTATCGGATATTTTCTGCATCGTGTATGCACGCGCACATCAGTCAAGTGTCTTATGTTGCCCACATTGAAATGAGTCTATAGGCTGCCTCGCTTTTTCTCCAAGTTAAAACTCATTAAAAAGCAGTTGAGGAGCACAGTGGGACAGGAGAGACTGAGTGGACCTACATGTTGTCTATAGCATGAGACATACAGAGCTTCTATGGACGAGTTCACAGAGCACAAGGCTCATCGTATGCCCTTCAAATAATGGTGAGTACGCCTATTATTTACTAAACTTTATAGCTACTGATACAGGCTCTGAGTTAAAATGGTGGGTGTCAAAATGATGCTGTCGCTATCCCTGGTGCTGAAGTGCTTTGAGTTTGTGTTTTATTATTAGTGACCATGGATCCTAATGTTTTTGTTGTTCTCGTGTTTTGTTTCACTTCATGTCCGTTTGATGGACTTCAAAATGACATAGTCGCTCTCCGTGGTGCCGAAGCTTGTAAACCCCGCGGGCATGTGTATGTTGTAAAATGATGTTATCATGAGCCTTATGTTTTGGGTTTAAAAGGCCCTGGTCATTTGCCCCGCCCCCTGCCCGGCTCTGATTTGTTTTCCGCTAGTGGCGCTGGCTTTGATAGCCTGGCAATAAGCCACACCCACTTCCTTGCTTTTTGTAAGAAAGTGAATATGGTAATGCCATAATTTCTGCTCACTTTCTCAGCTCGAAGAAACCGACCATTATATCTCCTCGCCAAGCAGTGTCAAAACAAACATGGCGCCCGCCACGGAGAAGACGTTCAGAGCTGCTGATCTGTTTTAAAAGACCTGGATGTATCATTGAAACCACAACAAGACGAGGCTTTAAAACTATACGTTTGTACCGTACTACAAGCCATTTTCCTCTGCCTATTGTCGTCACGTCCGTTCTTCGTTTGATTGGTTACTGCACGTGTTTGTCCCACCCCCAGAACTCAACCAGTTACTGTAACTAGCTCATGGAGCTGGTTGCAGTAATTAGTTACAGTAACTGGTTAGCTCATGGAATTGGTTACAGTTACTAGTTACAGTAACTAGTAAACGCATGAAACTGCACCAGAGGCAGTTTGGAGCAGATCAGAAGTTATTCTCTGAACGTAAACCGAGTCAAACCAAGGAGATCAAATAATCAGCTGACCTCTGCCCATTTGGACCAAGTTCATGACTAAACTGATCGAAGTCTAGAGCGGCTTAGGTGCGCAGTCAACAGAAACGCTCTCATTATGAACAAACACAGGAAGTATTGTGGGAGGGCAGGAGAACCCGCTACGTTGAGAGTCGTAAACGGCGAGCGGACAAACTCAGAGCAACGAAGAGGTGAAGACACTCAGGAACATCTAGGCTGACGTGCAGATTTCACCGATACTTGTCAAGACACACAAGGACCAATAGATGACACCCTCTTCTGCTCTTTGTGAAGACTCCACGGCAGTAACGGCATTAAATAAATTGTCAATAATTAAACAATTAGTTTAAAATGGCAAAAAAATGGGCATGACAAATCGTGAATGTGGTTTAATTGGCAAAAAATAAGCATGAAATATGGTGAAAAGAGGTTAAAAGTAACAATATTGGGTCAACATATGTGACATTAGGTGTAAAAGTTTTGAAAGTCGAAACGTGCAGAAAAAGCATTGAAGTTGCAGAAAAATGGTAAAAAAATAGCCAAAAATTGGCTAAAATTGTTCAATTTCTTGAAGGCATCTGGCGACCCCCTCTCAGTGTCTCGCAACCCTAAATTGGTTCCTGCCCCCAAGGTTTAGAACCCCTGCCTGAATAGATGTGTTGCTCGCAGCACATGTCACGCTAAGCGTGCACTAAGCGTGACAGGTGACCACCACACAGCCGTTAACTCTCTGTGGAGCGTCCAAACTAAACTGTTAGCCGTAGCGAGTTAGCGCCTCGCTCTGCAGCGGTGAAGCAGCGCCATAGCTTTAAACGGTGGGAGCGACCTTCAGTGAAGCTCCAGGAATTCCCGCCACTCGACAGCTGCCTCTGGTTCACGCCCTTGACTTAACGTGCACATGTTTGGAAACAGAGGCACTGGCATGCTAATCTGTGCTATGTTTGCCACCAGGCTGCGCTATGCTAGCTGAGTTATGGACAGGGAGGTGATGACAGGATGGATCCCAGTTGGTGGATCATCTGTGCTGGGATGGGACTGGGAGATGAAAGGAGCTCCCAGTGTTCCCAGGTTGTTAAAGAGAACAACTGGGACAGAGCGGGCCATGGTGGTAGAGAGACAGCTGCTTTACATTAACGCATAGAAAAGAAAAATTCTAAATATTCAGTATTTGTTCATTTTCTTTTCAGTTTTCTCTCTTATTCCTTAAACTGCTACTTTGTTTTTACAAGATACGAACAACCAAAAGATCTGCTTAGTGATTATAATAATGTAGGACTGAGGTTTCCAACCTTTTTGTTGTCGTGACCCTATTTTTATATCACACATTTCTTTCTTTCTCTAAGATTAGATGTTTTATACAAAGTGACAATATGCGCCAACTCAGTTATTTACATACTGCTTCTTTATTTGAACTAGATTTATATTTGAGAAAGTGAAAGTATGGAAAATAGTTGTTTTAATTTGAAAAAGAACACTAAATATTAAAGCTTTTTGCGTTTCCGCCACTTCCTGCGCTGTATATCTATTTCTGTGATATTTTTGTCACTATTGTTTTGTATATCATTGTATATTTGTATTATTTTGTATATATTCTTTTCTTATTACTGGTGTTTTTCTATTTGTATTCTTTTATACTATTATTTGTTTACTCTATTTATTCTGTAAGGACTTAACAGGGAACTTGGGGATGTTATTTTCTTCTAAGATAAGATAACCTTTATTGTTCCACAGTGTAATAATAATAATTGAAAAAAAAAAAAAAGATATATACATGTTTTTGCACATAATGATAAATGAAGATTCTCTAATCCTTGAATTATTTATCGCTTTTTTAATCTGTGCAAAAATAAAAATAAATAAATAAATGCATTTAAAATAAAAATGAATTATAAAAATCATCAATTATAATCAGTAATTTTTTTATATTTTATTATTACTAAACATTTCAGGTGACCCCATTTTATTTCCAGGTGACCCCACATGAGGTCACGGCCCCAAGGTTGAAAAACACTGCTTTAAGACAATTTTTATCACAGCGAGGCCATACAAATGTGATTGCATTTGATCTGAGTGTCACGTGATCAACATTCATGTCAGCATTTAGAATAATAATGCACAATATGAGCATTAACACAGGAAACAACTGTCGTTAGCCCGCGGGACTTTATAACGGTAGGGGATCTAAAACTGCCGTTCTTAATACAAGAATTCCCCCTCTACCTTGTCACCGAGGCTGGCTGCCTATCCTCTATCAAGTGTTACCTTAATAAAGAAAAGGACTGATTGTGTTTACTCCTATAGAAAGTCTATGAGAAGTCTCGCTTTTTTATTTTTGAGATTGATATAAAGACCTGCCCAGTGTAGGTCAAAGCTGGAAACGATTCTTTTTTACAACAGTATGAGCTAGCCCCCCCCCTTTCCCTTCTCTGTGAGGAAAGGAGCCGAGGGGGCTTTCACTTACCAGAGGTCTAGAAGTGTGTTTTTCAAAACCCGGGCGCTGTCTCAGGTGGATGATTGCAGGCGGTTAATTTACTCAAGAAGGCTTCTTAATAGTTAATATATTTTATTACAGGTTTCACAAAAATTAAACAAAAAGAAAATCAAAAGTCAATCACAAGTTTCAAAGTATCAAAGTCCTGAACTGACAGCCGACAAGAACGGACAGGGGCCTGCCGAACAACTAGAATGTCCGTCTCTAAAAAGCTCCCCCTCTAAAAAGCTCCCGTTCTTAAAAATCAGTGAGATATATATAGCAAGAAGCGTGGCGTGATAGTGTGTCATAATTCATGCCCTGACCGCCTTAGCGAATAGGAAAAGAGAATACAAGTTCATTTTTTTTTTTTCAATGCCTTACTGGTGTAACAGATGCTTCAAGTTCACTCAGATGTCATGGCATACAAGAGTACAAAAGGTTATGCATATATGCAGATGTCATGGTTCAACGGGAGTACAACAGTGTAAAAGGTTGCACAAGGCGTTTTAGCAAAACACAGTATCCCTTTTTTTATGAAAATAGAAGTGTTAGCACCAGATGGTCATAACTTTTCTTGTGTAACATTTTTCCTATAATTTTTTATAATAATGGCAGTTTAATAGGCGTGACACATCAGGACAGGCATATAGCTGTAGTGGTTAAATAAACACTTCTTTGCAGAATAATGAATGAATGATTAATACACACAACGTACAACAACAACAAAGGCTTTGGTTTGGTTGTTCTTGTTTTGTGTGTTTTTTTCTATATTTTGGCTGTTTTTTATGTTTTTATTGTCATTTTTTCTCATTTTGTGTTTCCTGTTATTTCATTGTGCATTTGGAGGCATTTGTGTGTATTTTTCTGTCATTTTGTGTGCATGTTTCTGTTGTTTTTCTGGGTTTTTTAGTCATTTTTGTGTATTTTCCTCTTATTTCAATGTGCATTTGGAGTCTTTTTTTTGTCCCTGTATTCCTGTTGTGGTATGTTTTTTTGAGTCATTATTGTGTATTTTTGTTGTCCTTTAAGGTTTTTTTCTGTCATTTTGTGTGAGGTTTTAAGGGGGCCAAAGTGGACCTCCAGTTGCTTATTTCTACTTTAAGACATTGTTAATCAAACTGTAGCTCTTGAGAATCCTCTTCAAAATAAAAGCATTTAGTGCTTGATCAGTGGCCTGAGGATACATTAGATTACAATGTTTAGGAAAATGGGATTTTGATCCCGAATCTTCGCCTGTAATAGTTTGTCATTGTAATTAGTAGCTTAATACAAAAGCATGAAAATAAAAAACAGCTGTTATAGCTATATTTTATGCATTTAATTTAAAAAAAAAATTTAAATGTCAAAAGTTTGTAGTTTTTCACTTTGACCAGTAGAGGGCGTCATCTTACAGACTGGACTGAAATATCACACAATACAGACAATCAATGACAATAATCAATTCACAGCTCAACGTAGATCATGTGCTCTTTAGGTTTAACTTGTTTTTGTTTCCAGTCTGCAAAGATTTGAATACTTTATTTGAATTATTCACCAGTAAACTTTATATTGGATGTGTTTTCTATAATGTTCAGGTTTGTAAATCAATCATTAACACAGGAAACAATGAATAAATTGTGTTTTTTTTTTTTTTAGAAGCTTTTTGCACATTTTGGTTGTTATGTGTATTTTTGTCAATGTTTTGTGTGTTTCTGTTTGTCAATTGGTGTAATTTTGTCATCATGTTTATTTTTGTTTTGTACATTTTGTAAATTGTTCCCTCATTTCTCTGTTTTTGTTGTTATTTTGCATTAAATATAGTGTATTTTTATTCTCATTTTGTCTATATTTCACCTATTTTGTATTTTTTTGTGATGCTGTGTTTTTCACTCATTTATTTATTTTATTTTTGTTGTCATTCTGTACAGTTTTCTGTGTTTCTTTGTATTTCATTGTCATTTTACATCATTTTGTGTATTTTCTGTTTGTTTTTTCCAATGAGTATCTTTTTTATGTATATTTGTGGTCCTTTTGTGTAACTTTCTCTGTGTCGTTTAGGTTTCTCATTTTGTGTATTTTTTCTGTCTGTTTTTGTTGTCATTTGCTGCAATTTTGCATTAAATATTGTGTAATTTTATTGTCATTTTGTCTATATTTTACTCTTTTTTTAGTTGTCATTCTGTACCGTTTGCTGTGATTCAATGTATTTTTTGTTGTTTTGTATCATTCCATGTATTTTCTGCTTGTTTTTTCCATGAGTCTCTTTTGTGTATTTTTGTTGTTTCTTTTCGTGCAATTTTCTTTCATTCCGTAAGTCATTTTGTGCGTTCAATTTTGGGGGCCGTACAGAAGCAGACCGAGGGCCACATGTGGTCCCTGTGTCACTAGTTGAGCATAGAGTAGGTGAACTATTGTATGTGTCAAAACATTCCAAACTGAAATAAGTCACTGGATGAAGCAGGTGCTTCCTGTTTGAAAGAAAAGAAAAACATTAAAAACAAAAAGATGAGAAGAGGTAATTACAAAAAAAAAAAAAAAAAAAGGGAAATACAAAAAAAGACAAAAATATGAAAAAAGACAAAAATACGATCAAAAATTTTATCGAAATTTTTACGACAAAAGGAAATACGAAAAAAAGACGACAATACAAAAAGAAGACGGAAATACAAAAAGAGACAAAAATACGAAAAGATGAAAGGACAAAAAAAGAAGAAAGACAGAAATATAAAAATATGGAAAAAGACAAAAGGACGAGGAAAGTTGAAAAAACAAGAAAATACAAAAAAAAGGTCAAAAAGAAAAAAACAAGATGAAATAAATAAATAAATAGAAAAATATGCAAAAAAGACGAAAATACGAAAAAAAGACAAAAACAAGAAAAAAACGAAAAGACAAATACAAAGATAGGTGTCATGTCTTGTGTGTGTGTGTGTGTGTGTGTGTGTGTGTGTGTGTGTGTGTGTGTGTGTGTGTGTGTGTGTGTGTGTGTGTGTGTGTGTGTGTGTGTGTGTGTGTGTGTGTGTGTGTGTGTTTTCATTCAGATGTGGTGACCTTTGAACTCTCCTCCACCTCACTGTGGGTCCTTGGGAACCCATGTGAAGTTAATCCTGTTTTTCTGTCGTAGACTTCTTTCTCCGAACAAATCTCTGACTCTGAGACTCGCTGCTGCTCCACTCGGCTCCAAAACAACCTTTTTTTTTTTTATTTATGCTGCACATGAAACGACAACCCACGGAGAGGCAAATCCCCTCTTTTCTTCTGCTCTCAGGAGGAAGAGGAGGAAGAGGAGGAAGAGGAAGAGAACGTGGATAAGCCTGACCAGCAGGATCCTGTGGAGCTGAACTGGGACGACCTGGTTTAAAGTGGGAGAAGCTGAAGGAAGGTCATTGTTTGACATCAGACTGAGGATAAGCATCGATCTGCTTTTTAATCTCTTCTTACGCATTTTATTTAAATAAAGTCCAACAAGACCAATCACAGACAGTAACATCATTATTATTAAAAGAGCTTTTAAGAGTCATCCATATAATGTCTGCTGTGCTTAAATCCAATTAGTTATTTCCTTGTATCAATATAATCGATTGATTACCTTTTAAAATGATTTTAGATCAATTAATGACATCATTAAAGACAACTTGCCGAGCACAGATCGATGTAGTTGGATCATAGGAATATAAAACCCATTAATCGATCTAATGGATGAATTATTACACCCTTTGTCGAGACAAAAATATAGAGTTAAAATCTTGCAAAAACTTTGAGGAACACACAAAACAGTGTGGTTTGCAAATAAGAAACATACCTATCATATAACTACAGCATGTGTAACACACAGAAAGAAACATGGCTTCAATTACAAATAAATCATATGTCATGCATTTATACAGTGATTCAATTATTTTCAGTTGTTTCATTGACCAGTCACACAATAACACATTCACTGGTCAATCCATAACAACAAGTGTCATATATTATCTACTAAATGCAACGTTGGGGATTTTCCAGGTTCAGGAGTCACAGGACGAGGATGATGGTGTGCGTTTGTGTGTCTGATCACGCCGCTCATTCAGCACACACACACGTAAAGTAGTGATTAGTAACCTAGCATTAGCATTAGCTTAGCAATAGCACTAACCTAGTATTTGCATTAGCCTAGCAATAACAATGACCTCGCAATAACGTTGAACGAGCATTAACTCTAACCTAGTAATAGCATTAGCCTAGCAATAGCATTAACCTAACCATGAAATAGCATTAGCCTAGCATTATTATTAGCCTAGCATTAACCTAGCATTAGCATTAACCACTAACCTAGCATTGACCTCGCAATGTCATTAGCCGAGCATTAACACTAACCTAGCATTAGCAGTAGCCTAGCAATAGCATTGACCTAGCATTAACTCTAACCTCGTATTAGCATTAGCCTAACATTACTATTAACCTAGCATTGGCCTAACATTATTTATAACCTAGTAATAGTATTAGCTTAGCATTGCTATTAGTCTAACATTAACTGAGCATTAGCTCTAACCTAACATTTGCATTAACCTATTATTAGCATTAACCTAGCAATAGCATTAATCGAACATTAGCTCTAACCTAGCATTAACACTAACCTAGCATTAGTATTAGCCTAGCAATAGCATTGACCAAGCATTAACTCTAACCTTGTATTAGCATTAGCCTAACATTACTATTAGCCTAGCATTAAGCCAAGCATTATTTCTAATGTAGTAATAGCATTAGCATAGCATTGCTATTAGCCAAACATTAACTGAGCATTAGCACTAACTTAGCATTTGCATTAACCTAGCAATAATATTATCCTAGCATTAGCACTAACCTAGCATTAACACTAACCTAGCATTAGCATTAGTCTAGCAATAGCATTATCCTAGCATTAGCACTCACCTAGCATTAATATTAGCTTAACAATGACATTAACCTAGCACTGGATTAGCATTAGTCTAGCATTAGCACTGGATTAGTATTCGCCTAGCCAATGAAGCATCTGTGAAATAATGCAGAAGAAATGATGAAAAGTGAAAGGTTGATACCACAGCACACCTTCAAAGGTCTGGTGGAGATTTTTAAAAACCAAAGAGTGAAGAAAACTTCTTCAAGTGTTTTTTTTTTTTTTTTTACATATTAAACATGTTTTTCTTCTTCTTCGGCTAAAACAAGAAAAGCTTCTTCAAAGATCTATTTAAAAATGACGTTTTAAAGACTTTAAAAGAGTCTTTGAAGCAAATTAATATTTCCACCAGAGTCAGTCTGATAGTAAATAAGGCAGAGTTTGAGTGTTTTTATGTATAACATTATTCTTTTATCTTTATTCTGTGTGTCGACGCCTCCTCTTGCTCCATTCAGAAGAATTCACTTTGCTAAGTTTGTGCTGCGCCGCCTGCTGCTGATGACCCCAGGCTACATTTTTTAGGTTTTCTGTATCCTTCATGTTGTGATTAAAGAGCGGATCATTGGATCATCACCGTGTGTGGAGCTGTTTGCTCTCAGCAGGAGAGAAATGTGTGCGCGTCACAAATGTAGATATCAGCCGCAAACAGCCACGTTTCTGTGTAAAGACGGAGGTGTGAGCTTCTCAGGACTGCCTCGTTTGGTTTGTGTCACTGTTGGACAAAAAGAGACAAAGAAGTGATCAAATGTCACATGAAAAACAAATAAAAACTTCATGTTTTTTAATTAATCTGTCATTAAAACTGTGGGAAAAACAGAAGGTTTCCAAGAACGGGGACATGACATAATATATAGCATTTGTCTAGCATTAGCCTAGCATTACGTTAGCATTAATATCAGTATTAGCTTAGCATTAACAAAAGCATAAGCATTAGCCTAACCTATAGGATTAACTTAGCTTTAGCATTAGCATTATAATTAACTTACCATTAATATGTAGAATAAGCTTTACCCTAACTTAAGCTTAGCATTAGCCTAGCATGAATATTAACATTAGCCTAACATTAATTTAGCATTAACAATAACATTAACCTAACCTAGCATTAATGTAGCATTAACATTTAGCATTATCATTAGCATTAACTTAGCATTAGCCTAGCATTAACCTAGCATTAACATTAACATTAATATTAACATTTATATCATGTTTTTTAATTAAACGAGGACACGACATATTAGCATTAACTACGCATTATCCTGGCATAACCTTAGCTTAGCCTAGCATTAACTTAGCTGAGCATTACCTTAGCTTAGCATTTGCTTAGCCTAGCATTAGCTTAGCATAAACAATAATATTACCATTAGCTTAGCCTAGCATTAACATTAATATTAGCATTAACTTAGCCTAACAATAACTTAGCCTAACATTAGCTTCATACTAGCATTCCCAGTTTTATTATCATTAGCTTAACTTAGCATTAACTTAGAATTACCAATAGCCTAGCATTAACTTAGCATTAACGTTTAGCATTAACTTAGCATTAGTCTAGCATTATCTTAGCACAAAATACACAAAATAAAAAACCCGAAACAGACAAAAATGACAGAAAAATACATAAGATGTTTAAAACAAGAAAACTATAAAACGACTCAAACGACGCACAAAATAAATGATTAATACAAAAAAACAAAACAAACAAATGACAAAAAATAACTCACATGAAATGAAAATATTACACAAAATGAAAAAAACAGGAGATGAAAAAAAAAAAACACAAATTTGTTTAAATTTTTTTAAAAAAACACACACACAACATAACAAGACATTTAAAAAAACACACACAAAATAAACGATAAATACAAAAAAACACTAACAATAAAACAACACACAAAACGACTCATAAAAGACACAAAATGATAACAATAACAGAAACTGGGCACAAATTTTGCTTTGTCAAGGTCTGGAATATTTTCTCCATCTACAAACTAAAAATAAAATTTAACAAAAAGGCCCAATTGAAATCAAAACACACAGAAATAGAATTTCAGATTTTATAATTGGTAAAATGCATTTACACATTTAAAAAAAAACATTATTTATCAAATTTAGACGACAAAATCCTTCAAACGAAAGAAAATGCATTATATTTGACAAGTCTCTTCCAAAAAGTCATTTTGCTATACTTTATTCACACACAGATGTAAAATAAATGTGTTTTTGAGGCTCGTTGGTCACATTTTGTCGGATTATTCTGGTGTAATGAAGCCGAGGAGCCGCTAGGGGTCACTGTAGCTACACAATCACACCATGTTCACATTTTATAGTAGAGCGTTAGAAGTTGAGGATTTTACTTTAATTTGGGTGTTTTATCGCCTTGAACTGAAAACTATCTCTTAAAACGAGCTCTAAGCTGCAACCACAGACACAGGTGAGTCAAAATGTGAGTATATGTTTAATGCAAACAGCCTAAATTCATGGTAATGTCATTTAATTAACCCTCCTGACCAATGTGTCGCTTTTTTCTTGTGCCTGAAATCAAACTTTTCGAAAATAAACTGAGAGGAATGTGTGTGGTTCGCGTTAGCTCTGTAAATATAACGAGTTTCAAGGTGGAAATGTGACGTTTAACTAATTAATTTGCGTGAACGAGTGCAGAAACACCTGCTGGAGAAGCTAAGCTACTGCTAATTACTTCAGACGAGCAAGAGAGTCTAATTAAATGTGAGTTAATATTAAAACATAATCGCGCAAGAACGCAGCTAAATGTATGTGTTATAAACGCAACAATAAACAGATAAACAGGTCAGTGTTCCTAACGAAGGAGAACAAGAAGGTTGGACTCTGGATTTGTCATAGAAACATTTTTTATCAACAGCCAACAGAGAAGAGATAAAACTGCACCAGTAAAACATGAACTAAATCAAAGTTGCTGCAGTTTACAGTGTAGTTACAGTATGAGAGGAATCAATATAGTGAATGTGAATTTGTTTTTACACATTATGACGTTTTGGTGATGTATTTACTTGAAATATAATCTGAAGTGTTTTATTTTGAAAAGTTACCCGATATTTTATTGTGGAGTAGGTGCTTAATTTCCTGTTTAGCGTCATTTGCGTGAGTGTGTGTGTGTGTGTGTGTGTGTGTGTGTGTGTGTGTGTGTGTGTGTGTGTGTGTGTGTGTGTGTGTGTGTGTGTGTGTGTGTGTGTGTGTGTGTGTGTGCGGGTAAGTACACATGCTCCAACCTGTATGTTCTTGCATGATGATTGAATTACTCACATTTTTTGTTACATGCATGAATATTACATATATTTAATCATTTACCGTTCATGATTTAAATGACCCTCGCTCACACTAACCCTCACCATTACTGAACAATTTCTGATTCTAATAAAATCATCACTGCACTACAACAGCTGTCATTCTCTATCTACCTTAACAATTTCTGTCTTCAAACAAATTGTTCAAAACTTGACATGTTTGTTTAAACATACTAAGGGTTTGTGTTTAACAGCTATGGATAACAAATTCATACTGATTACAATATTCGACCATACATACCCTTTAATTAGAAACTATAGAAATATAACCAGATTTAGCCTTCAAAACACTTTCAAATATCATGCTGTTTGCATTACTGTTTTTGCTTTTTCCCAATGGCTAAAAACGCAAAAGGCAGCGGTAGTGGTAGTTTCACATTAGTGGAATGGGGTTCAACTCCTTACAGTGTCCTTGATGAAAGCTAAATTATATGAAAACACAATATTTATCACTCTACACATTTCACAACAAACCTAAATATTCCTGACGTCCTACCATCAAACACAACCTCATTTGTCCATCCATGAAAAAACTACTTGACTTCCCACTTTTCTATAGCTACACATACTTCTTTTGGGCAATGCACTAGTATTATATAATTGATCATTCTATTTAAGTGTTAAATACACGAGTTGTTCTAAATTGGTTAACTAGCTAGTTACATAATTTGTCTACAATATGTGCATTTTGCTGGTAATAGGTAATATGTATTAGAGTGTAAAGAGATTAAATGTTTGGGTATGGGGCCAGTTGTTCTGTTTGCAGAGGACACAAAGTTAATTTATTCAGGAAATCATTTCAAAATGTCTGGTTAAATTTATAAAAAAATATGAATATATCTTATTACATTTAAAGAGAACTAAACACTGGGAATGGATTTTGCGAATAGAAGAAATTATGAATTTATTTGATAACTTTATGAGATTGTAGAATTTTCAGACATGTTTTATCAATAAAACAAAAGAAAAAGTCAAAGATTTCATTTTTCATTTATTTCATTTTTATTCATTTAAAATCATTTTTAATGGAAAAATCTCCCAACATTTCAACATGGGCATCAGTGACGGTGAAGAGGAACCTCCACTTATGAACACTTGGGAAATGGATCAGTAACAAGTGGTCCTCTTTCTGAATCTCCTTTGGGCTGAAGCCTCTGCTGTGTTCTTAGAGAAAAAAAAAATGAATATTTATGGTTAGTGGTTCAGTTAGTTTTCAATTAATTTGCGTGTGACAAAATACCTTAAATGACCATGAGAGGGTGTGAGGATATCTTAACGCATAATAATAATAATAATAAATGTAGATCATTGACAAAATGTAATGACATTATAAATTCTTTCTTACCTCATTGGTGACATGCCATCCATATGTCATGTTCATGGTGATAGGCTGGGTGTATTTTTCATGGGGCGTTAAGCGGGCCCTCTCCATCATATTGTAATGGGTAGCTGGTGGGGCTGGTGCTTTGGGGTCTGCTGTCCTCCAGTCTGTGCTGGTTTTGGGGGCCCGCCCCATGACGGGGCGTGGGTGATCGGCGGTGGTCTTCCTTGGGGGAGGACTATGCTGGCGGCACATGGGAAAATTGCTCGAAAAACTGGTAACATCAGTGACCCGCCTTCCAAATTTCCTTTGAACTGAAGCCTCTGCTGTGTTCTGAGAGAAGAAAAATAAATGTTTTAGGTTTAGTGGTTCAGTAAGTTTTCAATTAATTTGCTTTTGACAAAATACCTTAAATGGTATGATTTCAGGATATTTTAATGCATAACAATAATAATAATAAATGTAAATCATTGACAAAATGTACATTTTAAATTCTATCTTACCTCCTTGTTGACATGCCATCCAATGTTCATGCTATCGGTGATAGGCTCGCTGTATTTTTCACGGGGTGTTAAGAGGGCCCTCTCCATCACCGTGTAGTAGGTAGCTGGAAAGCAGAGACAAAAAAGTTGATATTTCTGAACCATTAAGTTTGTACATTGAGATATTTTATTGTGAATATAACTTACTCCCTAATTTGGTCACTTCATTGTTGGTTTCCTGAGGTCGCATGGTTAATACAATAGAGATTCACCTTAAGCCTGTACTGAGTCCTAAGGTTATCAGTGGTAGAACCTGACTGAGATAAAAGCCAAGGAGAACTCTTGGGCTTTTAAACATTAAAGAACATGACATCACGAGACGCTACTGATGATGTCATTGAGAGGTAGAATTTTACTGAGGGTTTCCATGGATACGTTTCCGCTGCGCCACAGCACCGATCCAGTTTTTCACCGCTGTCCGCCGTTTGAATTCACACCGGTTGCATTTTGAGTGTGCCGCGGTGCACTTCGGTTGGACGACTGTGACGTCATGAGTCAGAGCAGTTCTCACAATATCTATATCTATACTATAATTCAAGGGAGGTCTGTGTGGATGTGTGTGTGTGTGTGTGTGTGTGTGGAGCAAATATCTCCCCGACGCGTTGCGAGTTCAACCTGAAACTCGGTCAACAGCTTCCAAATACCCCGAGTGTGTGTATCTGTTATTTTGGAGTAATTTTGTCATTTCAAAATGTTTATTCTAATTTTATTTCACTTCTGGACGGCCCCGAAATGAAACCTATTCAACTTTTGACCTCAGGGTGTGAGGGGGCGCTAGCGCACCACCTATATCTATTTCACTGCACAGCTCACTTCCGGTGCGTACACGAGCTCCCGTGGACTTCTTTTTTCTCTTTTGAGGAAAAATACTTTTTTACTGTTTTTTATTTGGTGATGACATTTCGAAACGTTTATTTTCATGTTAGTTAGAACGTTCGCTATTTAGACCGTACAGACCTCACCCGAAAGTTATTGACGGCAATGGCTGCTGTGTTGAAAGCTGCACATTTATCAGCAGCGCGCGTGTGTGAGAGAACCAACGGAGGAGATGAGAGTCCAAGGTAGAGAGTCACACACACACATACACACACACCGATCAGGTGCGCTTCGCTATCGATCACCGTCTACGTGTGTGTAACGGACCACCATTTAGTCCGGTTACAGTCTGTGTCACGACACCCGTCCTTTGGGTGGTAGTGACTGTAGTGTTAAGTCAGATCAGTAAACGGTGATACATAGTGAAGCCCGCCTGATGATTACTGCAGCTTCACTCACGACACACCTGCCACTACACCTAACTACTGAAAATAGATAAGTTTAGTGAAAGTTAGACAGGCACACACACTCTAAACGACAACAAAAAATATGAAAATGACTCAAAATACACAAAACTAAATATTTATACAAAAATTATACAAAAGACAACACAGAAAAATACACCAAACGACAACAAAAACATGAAAATGACTCAAAATACACTAAACTAAATACTTATAATCCCATATGAATGCATACTTCCGACGGGCACTGTACATTACAGAAAAAAACAGCAAACGAAAAAAATATAAAAATGAGTTAAAGAAAACAACACATTTATCATGCGCATGTCTCATAGAATTAAACCGGGGAAATTGCACACGCTATTTTACTTTGCACCTGCAAATCTACCCCTTTATTATGCTACAGAGTATGTTGTTATTATTATGCCCATATTTGACAACTCTTCTTAAGCTCCCACTATATGAATACATACTTCTGACGGGCACTGTACTCAACTTCAAAAATACATACATTTACAGAAAAATACACAGAATTACTCCTGATTCACACTACAATAGCAACAAAAACAATAATTATACAAAAATACACATGACTCCAAAAAAACATACAAGAAAAATTAAAATAAAAAAGCAAACATTTATGCACAAAAAGACAACAGAAAGATACACAAATACACATGACTCCAAAAAACATACGTTACAGAAAAATACACCATACAAAAAAATATAAACGTGATGATGAAGTCATGCACATGTCCTATAGAATTAAACCAGGAAAATTGCACCCACATTTTGCACCCGCAAATATACCCCTTATGCTCCCCCATGAATACATACTTCCAACGGGCACTGTACTAGTATATATAATCGCGCAAGAACGCAGCTAAATGTATGTGTTATAAACGCAACAATAAACAGATAAATAGGTCAGTGTTCCTAACGAAGGAGAACAAGATGGTTGGACTCTCTGGATTTGTCATAGAAACATTTTTTATCAACAGCCAACAGAGAAGAGATAAAACTGCACCAGTAAAACATGAACTAAATCAAAGTTGCTGCAGTTTACAGTGTAGTTACAGTATGAGAGGAATCAATATAGTGAATGTGAATTTGTTTTTACACATTATGACGTTTTGGTGATGTATTTACTTGAAATATAATCTGAAGTGTTTTATTTTGAAAAGTAACCCGATATTTTATTGCGGAGTACGTGCTTAATTTCCTGTTTAGCTTCATTTGCGTGAGTGTGTGTGTGTTTGTGTGTGTGCGGGTAAGTACACATGCTCCAACCTGTATGTTCTTGTATGATGTGACATGCATGATGATTGAATTACTCACATTTTTTGTTACATGCATGAATATTACATATATTTAATCATTTACCGTTCATGATTTAAATGACCCTCGCTAACACTAACCCTCACCATTACTGAACAATTTCTGATTCTAATAAAATCATCACTGCACTACAACAGCTGTCATTCTCTATCTACCTTAACAATTTCTGTCTTCAAACAAATTGTTCAAAACTTGACATGTTTGTTTAAACATACTAAGGGTTTGTGTTTAACAGCTATGGATAACAAATTCATACTGATTACAATATTCGACCATACATACCTTTTAATTAGAAACTATAGAAATATAACCAGATTTAGAATTCAAAACACTTTCAAATATCATGCTGTTTGCATTACTGTTTTTGCTTTTTCCCAATGGCTAAAAACGCAAAAGGCAGCGGTAGTGGTAGTTTCACATTAGTGGAATGGGGTTCAACTCCTTACAGTGTCCTTGATGAAAGCTAAATTATATGAAAACACAATATTTATCACTCTACACATTTCACAACAAACCTAAATATTCCTGACGTCCTACCATCAAACACAACCTCATTTGTCCATCCATGAAAAAACTACTTGACTTCCCACTTTTCTATAGCTACACATACTTCTTTTGGGCACTGCACTAGTATTATATAATTGATCATTCTATTTAAGTGTTAAATACACGAGTTGTTCTAAATTGGTTAACTAGCTAGTTACATAATTTGTCTACAATATGTGCATTTTGCTGGTAATAGGTAATATGTATTAGAGTGTAAAGAGATTAAATGTTTGGGTATGGAGCCAGTTGTTCTGTTTGCAGAGGACACAAAGTTAATTTATTCAGGAAATCATTTCAAAATGTCTGGTTAAATTTAGAAAAAAATATGAATATATCTTATCATTACATTTAAAGAGAACTAAACACTGGGAATGGATTTTGCGAATAGAAGAAATTATGAATTTTTTTGATAACTTTATGAGATTGTAGAATTTTCAGACATGTTTTATCAATAAAACAAAAGAAAAAGTCAAAGATTTCATTTTTCATTTATTTCATTTTTATTCATTTAAAATCATTTTTAATGGAAAAATCTCCCAACATTTCAACATGGGCATCAGTGACGGTGAAGAGGAACCTCCACTTATGAACACTTGGGAAATGGATCAGTAACAAGTGGTCCTCTTTCTGAATCTCCTTTGGGCTGAAGCCTCTGCTGTGTTCTTAGAGAAAAAAAATGAATATTTATGGTTAGTGGTTCAGTAAGTTTTCAATTAATTTGCTTGTGACAAAATACCTTAAATGACCATGAGAGGGTGTGAGGATATCTTAATGCATAATAATAATAATAATAATAAATGTAGATCATTGACAAAATGTAATGACATTATAAATTCTTTCTTACCTCATTGGTGACATGCCATCCATATGTCATGTTCATGGTGATAGGCTGGGTGTATTTTTCATGGGGCGTTAAGCGGGCCCTCTCCATCATATTGTAATGGGTAGCTGGTGGGGCTGGTGCTTTGGGGTCTGCTGTCCTCCAGTCTGTGCTGGATTTGGGGGCCCGCCCCATGACGGGGCGTGGGTGATCGGCGGTGGTCTTCCTTGGGGGAGGACTATGCTGGCGGCACATGGGAAAATTGCTCGAAAAACTGGTAACATCAGTGACCCGCCTTCCGAATTTCCTTTGAACTGAAGCCTCTGCTGTGTTCTGAGAGAAGAAAAATAAATGTTTTAGGCTTAGTGGTTCAGGAAGTTTTCAATTAATTTGCTTTTGACAAAATACCTTAAATGGTATGATTTCAGGATATTTTAATGCATAACAATAATAATAATAAATGTTAATCATTGACAAAATGTACATTTTAAATTCTATCTTACCTCCTTGTTGACATGCCATCCAATGTTCATGCTATCGGTGATAGGCTCGCTGTATTTTTCACGGGGTGTTAAGAGGGCCCTCTCCATCACCGTGTAGTAGGTAGCTGGAAAGCAGAGACAAAAAAGTTGATATTTCTGAACCATTAAGTTTGTACATTGAGATATTTTATTGTGAATATAACTTACTCCCTAATTTGGTCACTTCATTGTTGGTTTCCTGAGGTCGCATGGTTAATACAATAGAGATTCACCTTAAGCCTGTACTGAGTCCTAAGGTTATCAGTGGTAGAACCTGACTGAGATAAAAGCCAAGGAGAACTCTTGGGCTTTTAAACATTAAAGAACATGACATCACGAGACGCTACTGATGATGTCATTGAGAGGTAGAATTTTACTGAGGGTTTCCATGGATACGTCTCCGCTGCGCCACAGCACCGATCCAGTTTTTCACCGCTGTCCGCCGTTTGAATCCACACCGGTTGCGTTTTGAGTGTGCCGCGGTGCACTTCGGTTGGACGACTGTGACGTCATGAGTCAGAGCAGTTCTCACAATATCTATATCTATACTATAATTCAAGGGAGGTCTGTGTGGATGTGTGTGTGTGTGTGGAGCAAATATCTCCCCGAAGCGTTGCGAGTTCAACCTGAAACTCGGTCAACAGCTTCCAAATACCCCGAGTGTGTGTATCTGTTATTTTGGAGTAATTTTGTCATTTCAAAATGTTTATTCTAATTTTATTTCACTTCTGGACGGCCCCGAAATGAAACCTATTCAACTTTTGACCTCAGGGTGTGAGGGGGCGCTAGCGCACCACCTATATCTATTTCACTGCACAGCTCACTTCCGGTGCGTGCACGAGCTCCCGTGGACTTCTTTTTTCTCTTTTGAGGAAAAATACTTTTTTACTGTTTTTTATTTGGTGATGACATTTCGAAACGTTTATTTTCATGTTAGTTAGAACGTTCGCTATTTAGACCGTACAGACCTCACCCGAAAGTTATTGAAGGTGGAAATGTGACGTTTAACTAATTAATTTGCGTGAACGAGTGCAGAAACACCTGCTGGAGAAGCTAAGCTACTGCTATTTACTTCAGACAAGCAAGAGAGTCTAATTAAATGTGAGTTAATATTAAAACAGCTGCACAATATTTAGAATTTAGATTTAAAGGGTTTTCAACTCATGGATCGGAGCCACAAACTTGTTTTTAGTCTCCCAGTGATTTTATTTTGAAAGGGTTGTATTCATTTTTTGCTTTTAATGGTTGATTTGGCCTAATTTTTGTTGCGTTTTCAGGAACTAATTTAAAAATCAAACACTAGTTTTTTTGTTTTTTGTTGTTTTTAATTTACTTAATTTTTTGTAAAACTGACTTTACAAGAAAGAAACAAAAAAAATACACAAAATGACTCATAATACACATGAAATCACAACAATCACACACAAAATGACAGAAAAAACACACAAAATGAAAGATTACAGAAAATAATACAAAATGGCCCCCAAAGTACACATAATGACAAAAATACACAATATAATTTGAAGAAAAAAAACCTGAAACAGACAAAAATGATAAATACACAAAATTTACTTTTTAAAAGACAAAATGACAGAAAATAATGTGTCAAAAACCCACAAAAAACTGCAACAACAATATATGATAAATATACACAAATACAACAAAAATACACAAAAGGACTCACAATACACATAAAATGACAACAATCACGCACAAAATGAAAGAAAATAGCAAAATATGACAGAAAAAACACAAAAAGGCCCCCAAAGCACTTAAAATGAAAATAAAAAAAACACACAAAATATATATATTTTTAAAGACAAAATGTCAAAAACCCACATAACGACTCCAACAACGCACAAAATAAATGATTAATACAGAAAAATCAGAACAACAAAAATACACAAAAAGACCCAGAATACACACAAAAAGACAACAATCATGTACAAAATGATGGAAAATAACACAAAATGATTAAAGAAAACACAGGAGATGAGCAAAAAAATTACACATTTTTTTCTTTTTTAACACAGACATACATAATGACAGATTTCACAAAATGACAAAAAAAAAAAACTAGCTAAAATGACACCAATTCACCTTAAACTGACTGAAAGTTGGAGTATTCACACTGTACTGCCTCATGTTTATTCTGACTCAAAGCTCGTATGTTTGACTATGAAAGTGTTGATGAAGTATTTGTTGTTTATTTGTTTTTGGAGGTCATGCAGACGTACTGCTGGCCCGGTCACCAGACGCAGCTCCTGCGGGCGCTGCAGCAGCAGCAGAACAACGCCCAGTACTGTGACACGCTGCTGCAAACTGAGGGTGAGAACTATAAAGTGTAATACTTTTTATCTTTGTTCGCTCTGGTTCGTCAGCGAGAACACAAATATGTCAGTTTGTGGTTTCTTTTGTTGATCGTGTTGTGATTAGTTTCTGACGATGTTGTAAAAACTGAAAATGAATGCAAAGTTCTCATCAAATTGTTTTGTGACCAAACAAGTAGTTCAGGGTTTTTCGGCCTGGGATCTCGGGGGCGTCTGGGGAGCTGCTCGGCCATGGGAGGGTGGCCTGGGGCTCCTTGGCCCCCGCTCTTTCTGCTGGCCTGGCTGCATCTGCGGGCCCGGGGCAGTTCCTGGGTTTGCAGTGGTGGTTTTTGCACATATACTGGTCTACGATGCACTGGCACGCCTTGGGATGTGGGATAAAACTCATACTGGGCTTAACTTTAGACACGTTAATCCCAAATACCTTTAGGTACTACCACTCACTTATTCCCCCTGTTCACAGCCACCACCTTTATAGCTAAGCTTCACACTTGTCACCATACTGGGTTGATTACACAACATAATAAGCACAATATATTCTATAACTTCAAATTTCACTCTCACTGTAAAATAATCTATTCTTCCCCACCCTTTCTATTTCCTACCTTGAGTCTCTCCTCCCTGCTCCCTTTCCCCTCCACCTAGGTGTAACACTGCTCTCCCTTTTTATATCCTCCCTATGATAAAAGGTTTCTTACCCTTCCTTAGGGAGGGCTGGTGATGGTCACAATTAAGCAATAAAATAAATCAATTTATTTTATTGCAATAACAAAACATGCGTTGCTGTCTCATAATGATTGCACTTCTTGTAGTGTTGACCTTTGACAGCATGTGCAGACAAGTAGAAAAAAAATAGAATAACTAAAACAGATTTAAAAAAAAAAAAAAGACCCTAAATTATGGAATGGCTCAAAATCAGACCGAAAAATTGACAGAAAAAAGACCAAAAACAGACACTGAAAAGACCTTAAAGGCGTTAGAAACACACTGAAAAAACCAAACGGCACAAAGAAACTGACCCAAACTAAATGCACAAAAAACACCAAAATCTGACCTAAAACAGTAAAAAACACACCTAAAATGGTCAAAATGTCAGAGTTTTTTTAGATCCTTCTCTGCTTTTCCTGCAGGTATTTCCATTCCCGCTCACAGCTGCGTCCTCGCCGCTCTCAGTCCGTATCTTTCCCAGAAGCTGTCGTCCGTCTCGGGTCCGCCCACCGGACAGAAGCGGCAGCTCCGCCTCCCGACCGTGACCTCGGGCACGCTGCTGAAGCTGGTCGTTTTGCTGTATTCAGGAGAGCTGAAGGTCAAAGGTGACGCAGAGCAGAGAGACGTCCTGGCCGCCGCCCACCGCCTGGGCATCCCTGGCCTGGAGGTGGGATGGACGGACCGGGGGGCGGAGCAGAGGCGTGGTTGTACGGCCAAGGTCCAGGAAGCACAGGTCCAGGTCGACATGAGCTCACGTAGAGGTGGAGCTCCTCAGGAGAAAAGTGTAGCGTCTACTAGTACGCAGACGGACCCAGACCAAGGAGAGGGACGTGATCCCACCATCAACTCTTTAACTATCCCAACTCGTCTGATTAACGAGTCCAACTCCACCTCAGCTGCTCTACATCCTGTCGTCATCCAACGGACGACGGGACGTGATGATGGAGGAGTGAAGAGCGGCGGTAAAGGTTCAGGAGGAGCAGACGCAGCGGGACAACCTCGAAGAACCGCCGTAGGAGTGAAGAGCGTCGCTAGGATGAGGCAGATGATGGAATCGGCTCAGATTTCCATCAAGGTAACGACTGGGAACGTCCTCGCCCTCCTTTTAAAGAGACATACACATGAAAGAGTGGTAGATGTAATGTTTCTGCTCACAGGTGAAGCTCAGGAGGAGAACCACGGGAGAGGCATCATGGGAGGTCGTGAACATTCAGGACAGCGACAAGACGCTGGTGGACAACATATCCCTCAAACAGGTGAGTTCAAACACATTTTGAAAATTAAACACAATCCCTAATTAAAATGAAGCAGTTTAACATATTTAATGCATTTGTTAAACAGTGATTGATTAAAATTCTGTCCATGCTGTTTGTTTACAGCATATGCTCTAAAACAGGGTTTCCCAAACTGGGGTACGTGTACGACCCCTAGGGGTACTTGAACAGCTCTCGGGAGGTACACAGAAACATTTGTCAGTTTATTTTTTAACATACTAGATTTTTTTTTTTTCTTACATCTACACAGACTTTTTCTTCATCCATCAATAATTATTTGTAGAAAAAACACTTTAAAATACACCAAAAGGTGAAGTTCAAATTCTAAAACGAGCAAAACATCTAAGACTGTTTTACTCGGCCTTTTTAAATGAATAAAAATGTCTAAATTCAAGGTTAATGTTGGACGAGATAACATGAGCTAAGGGTTACTTGATAAGAAATAAAGGCTAAGGGGTACATGGGGCAATACAGTTCGGGAAACACTGCTGTAAAATACAGTGAAAGGCTCAAAAATAAAGTAGTAAGAATAGACCAAAATCTGACCAAAAACAGACTTAAAGGCATTAGAAACACACAGAAAATTACCCAGAAAAGACCAACGCACAAAAAAAAGTACTAAATGTCCAAAAAATAGACCAAAGCCACACTCAAAACAGACCTAGACACATACAATTTGAAAACACAAAACGGATGAAAAACTGACTTAAAACAAATGTAAAACTGAAAAACAGACCTAAAAGAGTAAAACACCGGTGAGTGCAAACACATTATTTTTTTTTAATCATTTACAATATGTGAACAAAATACAGTCCATACTATTACGTATATGCTCTAAAAACAAAAAAAGAACAGAAGATTAAACACTAAAAAGACTGAAAGGCTCAAAGTCAGACCAAAAACAGACACTAAAAAGATTTAAAGGCATTAGAAATGCAGTGAAAATGGACCAAAAAAGACCAAACGAACAAAGAAACTAAAAATACTCAATGCAAAAAATCCCACCAAAACTTGACCCAAACCAGACCTAAAACAAATGGTCTGAAAACAGATGAAAAACTGACTGAAAACTAACGTAAAACAGTCTAGAAAAACTTTCTGAAAACACAAAACCGATGAAAAACAGACCTAAAAGAGTAAAAAACACAACCTGAAAACAAATAATAAAAAAACAAACTATCCTGTCATGTTTTTGCGCTCTCTGCAGATCCACTCACAGTGTAGCGTGTCCGACTCCTCGCCGCGTTCCTCCACCAGCTTCAGCACTGACCAATCCACAGAGTTAGAACCTCCTCAAGCTTTACTAGAAGAGACGGACGAGCAGGTGCAACGAATGCTGGAGGACATCATGTTTGGTCTGAACATCGTGCCCAGCATAGAGAAGGACTGCAAAAAGACCCAGGCCTCAGACACAGGTTAGCATCCATCAGTTAGCATCTATGGGTTAGCATCCATCAGTTAGCATCTATGGGTTAGCATCCATCAGTTAGCATGTTAACATAAACAATCCTCAGAGACAGGTTAGCATCCATCAGTTAGCATCTATGGGTTAGCATCCACCAGTTAGCATGTTAACATAAACAACCCTCAGAGACAGGTTAGCATCTATAGGTTAGCATCCATCAGTTAGCAACTCTAGGTTGCATCCATCAGTTAGCATGTTAACATAAACAATCCTCAGAAACAGGTTAGCATCCAACAGTTAGCATGTTTTCATAAACAACCCTCAGAGACAGGTTAGCATCGATAGCTTAGCATCCATCAGTTAGCATGTTAATATAAAAACCCTCAGAGACAGGTTAGCATCCATTAGTTAGCATCTATAGGTTAACATGTTTACATAAATAACCCTCAGATACAGGTTAGCATGTTTACATAAACAACCCTCAGATACAGGTTTGCATCTATAGGTTAGTATCTATTAGTTAGCATCTATCATTTAGCATGTTTACATAAACAACACTCAGACAGGTTAGCATCTATAGATTAGCATGTTTACATAAACAACCCTCAGATACAGGTTAGCATCTATTAGTTAGCATCCATCAGTTAGCATGTTTACATAACCCTCAGAGACAGCTTAGCGCCTATCTGTTAGCATCCATCAGTTAGCAATGCATGTTTACATAAACAAGCCTCAGACACAGGTTAGCATGGATCATTCATTATCTTTTCTCATCTAAACTTTAATTTGATTTCTTATTGTTAATCAAGCCTTTTCATTTTATTCTTTATAATCTCATCCAATCTTATTTTATCTCATTCAATCTTTTCTCCTCTGATTCTATCCCAACTTCTTATTTGATCTCATCTTATGTTACCTTATCTCTTTTCTTATCTCAGCTAATTTTATCTAATTTGATGTAATTTAAATATGTAACTGAAACTGATTTGCTCCTCGGGGACAAATAAAGTTTTCTGAATTTATTCTAATCTCGTTGTTTCTTATCTTTTTTATCACTACTTCTCATCTTTTCCCAACTCATCTCTTTCCATTTCATTTGATCCTGAAATCACTTTACTTTGAAGTAACCAGTTACTGTTCTCAAGTGGTAGGAGTGTTGATTGGGATGCGTCCTGGAAATGATTCCCCTTCAAAATAAAAGCCCTGTTTTGCTGTGCACTGATTAAAGATGGACTGCCTGTTTCTGCAGACGTCCACGGTTTCCTGCTCCATCAGTTTGAGGCTCACACTCCTCCTCCGTCCCTGAGTCTGACTCCACAGCGATCAGAGGTCGTGACCCCCAGAGACCCACAGGTCTCGGGGGACGACCCGTCCTTCCTGTGCTTTGATTATTTCTGCCTCCCTCAGTGTCTCTCTCCGTTGGCGACGTATACGTCACCGTCCGATGCTCAGGTTTCAGAGAACGACAGGACGGGAATCCCGAGCCGAGCGCTGTTTCCTGAAGTCCCTGAGTCGCTGCATTTTCCCTCGAAGGAAGAAGATGCGCCACGTCGGCAAAATTCCAAAGATCCAGAATGTGAAGAGAAAGAAGAAGTTTCAAACAGTGAAAAGACAATAAATGAACCAAATCAGCAGATTTCAGAGTGCTCTGTGAATCTATCGTGTCAAAACCTGCTGGTGACGCATCAGAACCTCCGCGGCGTGTTGTTGGGTCAGAGCGGCGCCACCAGCGTCGAGCATCCTCGGGTCACGACCAGAGGATCGGCGAGGAAAACTCAGCTGGTGCGACTCAAAACGGGAACGGAGAGTTCAGCGGGGACACCGAGACAAAGACGAGGACAAACTTTCAAGATCAAGGTGGAGAACGTGGGAAAAGACCTGAAGGACACGGAAAACGTAGCAAAGGTAAAAAACGAGGAAACAATTGTGGACGACGTGAACCCTGTGGAGAAAAACGTGGAAAGATATAAGAGAAATATAGAAAACATGAAGAAAAATGTGCAAAACGTCAAGAGAAATGTGAAAAAAATGAAGAAGAAGGTGGAAAACATGAAGAAGAATGTGCAAAACAACTTGAAAGACATGGAAACCAAGGAGAAAAAGGTGGAAAACGTCAAGAGAAATGTGAAAAAAATTAAGAAAAACATGGAGAATAATGTGGAAAACAACATGAAAGACGTGGAAACCATCAAGAGAAATGTAAAAAAAATCAAGAAAAACATGAAGAAGAATGTGGAAAACAATATAAAAGATGTGAAAATAAAAGAGAAAACGGTGGAAAAAGATGTAGAAAACGTGAGGGAAGAAGAAGAGGGAGCGTTAAAGAGAAGAAGCAGAAAACGTAAGCGAGACGTAGGCGTAGGCAGAGCCGACGCAATCCCTCGGAACGGGAAGAGGAAACGGGAAAAGGAAACGCCTGTAGACGATAAGGAAGTTTCCCGAGCGGAGACTTTAAAGTGGTTTCAGGAGCTCGTCCAACAGCAAACGTTCAAAAGGAGGCGGAGCAAAGGATCGACGGAGACGAGGACGAAAGAAGTTTCTACGGCGAAGGAGGATGAAGGTCGGTGTGTGAAAACCACAGAAGAAGAAGGAGAAAGAGAGAGTGGTGGGATTACAGCAGTTAGGATCAGTGAAGAAGAAGGAAGTGAAGAGGCCGAGCGTCAACTCAAAGCTGCTGATGAAGGTGATGATGATGAAGGTGATGATGATGAAGGTGATGATGATGAAGGCATTCGGCGTTCACGACAATATAAAAGATGGATGCTGTAATTGTGCCTGATAAGCAATGTGGAGTAGCAAAATATTAAATAAATTAAATTCAAATAATAAAATACAACACATCAATTGAATTAAATAAAATAAAAACTAATAAAATTAAATAAATAAAAACAATATGTAAATGAAATTTTATGTTATTAAAAGAATAAAATACAATACACATTTAAATGAAATTTAATAAAAACAAATGAAATTAAAAGAATAAAATGCAATACAAAATTGTAATGAAATTAAATAAACATTACAATTAAAAGAATAAAATGCAATACAAGAATTAAATGAAAATAAATAAAACATGTAAAAGAATAGCATACGATACAAAAATTAATAAATCAAAATAAAAGACAATAATGATCTTGTTAAATAAATACAATATACTTGAAAATAAAAAACATAAAATTCAATAAAAAATGAAATAAACGTAAATGAAAAAAACACGATAAAACGAAAATAAGGTAAATTGATAGTAAAATGAAATGATTTAAAAAGCAATAAAAATAAGTCTGTTCAAGAGAATTTTAGATCAAATGATAAATAATTAGATTAAATTGAATTACAAAATATGTTTTGATTAAATGAATGTAAGAAATTAAAAACCAAATATAAATAACAAAATGAAATACAAACAAATGTTAAATAAAATGCATTAAATTGAAACAATTAAATAATATATGATAAAATATAATTAAAAGTTGAAAAATACAAATTTAATAAAAACACTAAAATAAAACAAATTGAAAATGTTTGAAATTAAATGATGTAATTATCTTTGTATATTAATACATATTGATGATAAATTGTCCCTGTCAGTGCAGGCAGTGATGAAGGAGAGCTGTGAGGAGGAGGTAGACGTGGTCCTGTGCTCGCCGCTCAGAGACACGCCCGCCTGTCTAAGCCACGCCCACAGCGAGGACACCAGTGAGGATGACGAGGACGTGGATGTGACCGGAGATTAAAGAGCCGTTCACCGTCAGAAGTTTATGTTCACAAGTTTATGGTTTGGTTTCAGGGACGTGGTTTCCTTTTTCTCTTATGTCAAACACACTGTTTTACATAAAAAAAAAGCTTTGTTTACGAACCCTGCCTTCTCATTTAATTATTAAATAGAATAATGATGTTACATAAACAGTATAAATAGAAAAATATGAAAATAAAATAATTAAATTAAAGAACTAAAAAACTCAAATTAAATGACAGTTAAAAAATGTATACATGAAGTAGAAAAATAAAACAAATGAAATGGAAAAATGATAGAATAAAACGGAAACCCCAAAACAGTCAAAGTAGGTCTAATCTCTCATTTCATTAAATTAAATCCAATAATGACATTAAATAAACAATATAAAATATTGAAATTAAATAGATAATAAATTTAAAGATTCATTTAAAAAAACATTAAATAAAAAAATATATACATGAAGTAGTAAAATAATACAAATTAAATGAAAAATAATACAATAAACCATCCTTATCTCATTGGATTAAATTAAATTGAAAAATAGGAGAAACATTTTTAATAAAGAAAACGAAAGAAATAGGAAAAATAAGATTTATAAAAAAACATTTTTTAATTATTTTTCAAACCACCTTATATTTTTTAGTTCTGTATGTTGACCTTTTTTTTTTTTCTTAGTTCCATTTGTTTGGTTAATATTTTTTATTTTATTTTTTTATTCCGTGTGTTTTTTGTTTATTTAAAACAAACATTAGTTTAGTTTATATACTTAGTAAAAAGTCATCTTAAATTACATTTTAATTCATTTTCCCGAACGATTTTTTTTTTTTTTTAATTGAAAGATACAGATTTACATGTCAGAAGTGTACATTATACAAATCTACAGGAAGGGGACAAGCAAGAATCACACATACAAAATTGAAAGAAAATAAATCAATGTAAACCAGTCATTGCACTTCAAAAATATATTTTTCACAATTTTCTCACAGCGGAAGTGTTCTGTTACGTCATCTGTCGCTCCGCCCTGTTTTGAATCTATCTTTATTGGAAGCGGAAGTGTTCAGCGGAGCGTGCACGTGTGTTCCTGTTGGATTTGAAGGTTAAAGTGGAAACCAGTCGGTGGTCTGTGCTCGTGCTGGACTGACTGGTGACTTCAGGATTCTAAACTGGTGGTTGCGGCCCGGTGGACGGACTGATGGACGCGGCCAAGGCGCAGCAGCTCGCGGCGGAGCTGGAGATGGAGATGATGTCGGACATGTACAACCGGTAAACACCGATTATTAACGTTAATATGCACCACGCATGCGCGGGTTTTGTCTTTAAAATGATTTTATTCTTCCACATTAAACAGCCTGAGAAAGATGCTCAGATTTAAATCTCTGGTGTTGCGCCGAAATCCGTGACCCATCCATTCTGTGACCACTTATGTCAGAACCCGAGGGGAGAATAAGGCGTCACAGCTGCTCAATGCAGTAAAAATACAATAACAATATCACGGGAGGAAATTAAAATATAGAAAATGTGCAATAAACTCAGATATACATAACCGGCTGGGGGCGTGGCTACAGAGCTCCACCAATAAGAGCCGTATAGAGAGAGTTGCGACAACGGAAGTACAAAATCCTTCACCGTCACGTGATTCATGTAAGACTAAATTCGTACCCCGGAAGTCACTGGCGGCCTATTCAAATTAATTGGCATCACTGTAATTTTCTGTAATTTGCCGCCAATAACTGCATTATTGACAATATTTTCAACATTGTTGGCCTATTTTAAACTTCTGTGTGCTTTCAATCTGACTTGGGGCTTGTAACTCTCCTTTCCCTCTGTCATGATCATTAACTCATTCAGTTCCAGCCATTCTCAGATTTTCTACCCTCTCAGTACCAGCCGTTTTTGAGCATTTTGACTGATTTTAAAGACCCACAGAATATTTTCTACTATGATTATCTGAAATCTGACACCAGATTCTGAAAGACTGAAGCCTCTACTTTCATAAAAAAAAATGTTTCTGGCTTGTTTCATTCTTTTGTAATCAGCTGTTGAATAGAGCAAGTTTTACACAAATCTTCAGTTTCAGAGCAAAAAGCTGAGAAAAAAGCCTTTTTGTAAAAAAAAAAAAAAAAAAAACCCTGTCAGTGACTTTAAAGCTTTTTTTTTGCTTTAGTGACAACTCTAACATCTGAACATTGTTTCCTCATATAAAACTATAAGAAAAACACACAGACCGGGCTTTTGATGGCAATATTATTATTTGTCTATCTGGGTCAGAGTTGAATGGATTTCTTACTGTATTTTGGCGTTCCTCCAACTTTCTCCCGTCTGTCTGTACACACAACTTCCTCTTCCTCCCAGACATACAGAGGGTCACTGCTTACCCCGTTTTTTATGGTTTTATCTCGCAATCGCCACATTATCCATGAATTCCACATAGGGCTGGGCGATATGGCCTTTTATAAATACCGCGATATTTTTAGGCCATGTCACGATACACGATATATATCTCGATATTTTGCATTACCCTTGAATTAACACTTTGATGCACAAAATCACACCAGTATGATGATTCTATATGTCTACATTAAAACATTCTTGATCATACTGCATTAATATATGCCAATTTTAAACTTTCATGCAAAAAAGGGGATATCACAACTAAGTCAAAGTTGACATAACTGTATTTATTAAACAGTGAGTGGCTCAAACATAAAATTGTCAACAGAAAGTGCACGTTCTGTGCAAAATTGTCACAGAGACATTTCAAAACAAGACATTAGTGCAGGATGCAACTCACATGGCATTTCAAAACACAAAATTAAAGTGCACTTTTTGTACATAATGCCACTACAATATTTTGTGCATGTTGTCATTAAGATGACATTTCAAAAAAAAAAAAAAAAAAAAGTCCGCGAGTTTAACGGTATGGTCATTTTCAACACCGCACAGACTACAAGCTGCGATATATCGAGTATATTCGATATATCGCCCAGCCCTAATTCCACACTTGCTCTGGTCGGAGTGTGCGCTGCTGGGAACGTCAGCTTTGCACGTAGCGCCATTTTCTGTCTCGTAAACGCCTTTCTTTCTCCCTCTGAGCTCTGATTAGCATGGATGATCTCACATCCAAAGGTGTGCTGCTACTTCCTACATGTCACATATTATTTTGCTATCTGGCTCACAGGCTGGGGGTATTTTGTACCCACCTCCACACCCTCCCCCCGACACGCAGGGATGACCCGTTTGGCCCGGTTAGTTGATGGTTTTATCCTACGATCACAACATTATCAATAATCCACTCAGGTCCACACATGTTCTTTGTTAGTATGTGGAGTTGTGAGCTGCTGGATACGTCACAATATCACTCTGTAGCGCATTAAACTTACTTCTTTTCCTGCTTCTTCCTCCTTTGCTGGGTAGCGTCAGTGGCTAATCTCTCATCTAAAGGTGCACTGCTGCCATCTTCTGGACACAATTGGTCACTACAACACCCCACAGCTTAGATATTGATGAGACCTCCGCCAGGGTGATTTCTAGTAATCCCCGTGAAAAAATGCAAATGGCGAGATATCTCGTCAATGGCACTGAGCTTTTGGATTTGAAATGACGAGATATCTCGTCAATGGCACTGAGTGAGTTAATAGCTGAGTTTATACATGATATTTACAGCCAGGACAAACTCAAAGCTTCAAAAAATTCATTCCATAAATTACCTTTTTGCTTAAACTTGCTGTTTAGAAGTTTCAAATATGCAGCAGCAGTATAAATTCATAGCAACATCACAAAAATAGCTTTCTTTATTGTTGTTTTAACATTAAATTTATCATCCTAGCTCATACTCCAATAATCCAATTCCCCATTTTTCACTCATCACTGTACAATCATCTGTCCTAAAGTTATATTTAATTCATTATTTGAATTTACTACAGCAAAAACAAATTCAGTTTTAAAGTATTTTATTGATTTTATTGTATTGATTTTTTTTTTTATTTAAAGCTTATTTTCTGTAATTCCACATTATGCCATTAATATAACTGAACCTTGAGGATAACGTTGTGTTACTTTATCCAGTAACGTGAGCGTATCCTTCCCTTTTATCTGCTATTTATCCCTTAATCTACTAGTTAAGCGGGGGATAATCTACTAACATGCTTTAATGCACACGTTAATTATTTTATATTCATTGATAATAATAATAATAATATTCATTATGATTATTTAAACGTCTTACCGTTCAAAAATGCATCACAAACTCTCTCTGTTGTGGCTTCATCAGTGAACTGATTACTTCCAGGGAACGAATGCGAGTCTCCATGAGCCACCATTTATTTTTTGCCAAATTCCGTTTTATTTTTTCCAAATATCGTGTTTTCTACATTCATTTTTTAAAAAGAAATATTTATCATTTTTTTCAGAAAATATTAGTTTTTAACTCTTGTGAGGAAACTAAAGAAAGAAATAAAGAAAACCATAATAAATAAAAATTTAATTTGACATGGATTATTCTGACTTCTCCTTTTTAATTATTTATGTCATAAAGATGTATGAGAGCAGCATCAGGGATCAATGGTTTACTGAATCTCAGCAGGTTTAATGATTGACATTTGATCAACTTAATTCAAATGATCCTGATGACATCATTCCAGACTGTAATGATTAGACAAAAATAAGTTGTTTCAGTTATTTCAGAAGCTATCAAGTTATCATAAACCTGAAACAGGCGGTACTCATAATGAACGGTTCCCAGAAATATTTACCCATAACAAACGCGTTTCATTCACTAACATTATGTCAATCTGTTAAATGATCTAAAAATGTGTTAAATGATCTAAAATGTATTAATTTAACAGATGTTTAGATCATTTATCTAAAAATCTGTTAAATGATTTATAAATCTGTTAAATTATCTAAAAATCTGTTAAATGATTTATAAATCAGGCTGAATGTTTCACTCCAATAGAAAACAATGGGATGTTTACAGGCAGTGGGGCCTTGTGACATCATCAATCACATGATTTCAAGATGGAGGAACACTGACTCTAAAATTGTAAAGTAGTGCTATTTTTTAAAAGTTAATAAAATGAATATTGTGCGAAATTATGTGTTTTGTTAGACATAGATCTACTAATAAGTACATTTCAAAGATTTTAGGCCACATCTATAAAAAAGTTGGATGATCCCTTTAAAATAAACAGGGCGTGGTCACAGAATCAAATGAGTCACCAGTTCTACTGTAACCTTGTTTGTTACATCCAACGTGTATTTTCCCCCAAGAATGTATTTAATCAGATTGAAACCAACAGTGAGATTTATCTCTTTAACTGAAGTAAAAACGTTTAGACGCCAAACCTTTGCTTTCTGTACGTAAACATGTGTGTGTTCCCTTGTTTGGTTTCCTTTAGTAAATATATGACATCAGTGATGGTTGCTAGGCGATGGGGACAATCACATAATGCACACAAAGCCAGGACTGACTCCTCTTAAAAAAACCCTAGTAGTTATGTTTTAGTTATTACAACAATTAACCCGAGTAATTGTTATGAAATATGTTTTATTTACAATCATCACGGCACATTTTATTATCAATAATCTATAAATTATAACAATAAGTTACAGCAAACGATACAGATAAAGTATTATTAGAAAATTACTTTTGATTTCAATTAAATTATTAAAGAAAAATAATAAAGTAAAATGAATTGTTGATGAATTATTATCAATAGTTTTATGACAGAAATAATACAGAATATTAATGAATTCACAACACTTCAGGAAATATTACACAGCAATGAATTATATATTTTTTTATTATTAAATAATAATTTATCAATAAATGAGTAACGCGATTACAGTGAATGATACACAAAACATATTGGTGGCAAATCATTTTTTCATTAATTATAAAATACAAATAATACAGAATGCGAATGAATACATAATCTTTACAGCAATATTATACAGGCATGATGAATCACAAGTTACAATTTTATCAACAAAGGATTAAAATACCGAAATTTTTTTTACCCAGATATTATTTCATAAATTATAATTTGATGAATGTATTACAATTATGTATCATTTATTACATATGTATTATTAAATAATAAATGATCAACATGATTGGAGTGAATGATACACAAAAAAAATTATTGGTGGCAAATAATTTTTGATAAATTATAGTTAAATTAATAGTTGCCATTTATTTGCTGAACAAAATGTATATTTATTTATTAATTATTAAATACAAATAATACAAAGTTAGAATGAATGCACAATCCTTAAGTAAAAATTATTTTATTTATTTTTAAATAATGATTGGTTATCAATAACTTATTAAAGTACAGTAAATACAGTGAAAAATAAAGTAAAATTGTCATTTCTGACCAGTTATGTTTTCATAAATTTTAATAACTTTGATGATGGTGTTATTTCCTGTAGGATGACTAACGCGTGCCATAAGAAGTGCGTCCCTCCTCACTACAAAGAGGCTGAGCTCACTAAGGGAGAGTCTGTGTGTCTGGACCGCTGCGTCGCTAAGTACCTGGACCTCCACGAGCGCCTGGGACGCAAACTCACCGAGCTGTCGGTGCAGGACGAGGAGACCATGAGGAAGGCGGCGGCGGGGGGGGTGGGGGTCAGCGGGTAGGGGGCGGAGTCTCTGAGAGGAGAGAAATTGAACTGAAACGTTGCTGTGCTGTGGTCAGACTGTGTCAGGACGCAGCAGAACATCTACAGAAACCAGGAGAACAGACGCAGACACGCGTGACTGAACGAGCTCAGACGTTCAAACGCACACGTGTGTTTGTGTAGAAGTTGAACGTTGTGTTATTTGTGTTTTTATTTTTAACTACAGACTCTGTGAACTGACGTTAAAGCCAATAATAAACATGTTTTATCTCTGCATCATGTGTCGTTTCCCTGCTTTTTATTCTTTTGTTCAATACTTATCGTTTTATTTCCTATTTTACTTTGTTTTGTTTATTTATATTACTTTATATCTTTTTTAATACTTTTTTTGTATATTACTATAAGGGCCATACAATTTTTTTTAATTCTTACATTAACATAACTTTGTTAAAAATGTTCACGTTTTATATTAAATTTCCTTATATTTTATTTGTATTTCAGTATTTAAAAAATAATACATATGTATTTTTTTACTTATATTTTCTTCTGACATTAAAGCCACATCTGCTTCATGTGTCCTTTCCCTGTTTATTTTATATTTTCTTCAAAATGTATTGTTTTATTTCTTATTGTATTTTATAATACTTTGTTATACAATTTAGCTTTTTATATTGTATTTTACTTACATTTTGTTTTAATATTTTATTTGTACATTACTTGTATGGAACCTTATATATATTGGGTTCCATGCAACTTTTTTTAAATCTTATTCTGACATTAAAGCCACTAAACCTGTTTTGTATTTTAGATGATTTTGTTTTACTATTTCACTTTTCACATTATTTTACTTGTTTTAATTTCATATCAATTTTTACGTTCTATGTTCCATACTATTCATTTTAATTTCATTCTGATATTGAAGCCAATAAATGTTTCTTTTTTAAAAAAAATTTTATCTGCTTCATGTGACATGTCCTTTCTCTGTTTTGTTTTTAAATTATTTTATTCAATATTTTTTTGTTTTGTCCTATATTTCATAATTACTTTTATTTATTTACATTTATTTTGTTTTATGAATTGTATATATTTTTTCTAACATTACTTTATGTTTTTACATTATTAGATGATAAATACATTGTTTCAGGAGTGAACTTTAAACGTGTGTGTGTCCCTTTAAGAAGGAGCAGGAAGTGCAGGAGGTAAACTTTCGGTTCCTCACAGTGTGTGTATGTGTGCGCGTGTTTCGTTTACCGTCTCATTGTGAGTTCGCTTCACCCTCCGTGTCTCCTTCAGGTCTGAGGTTCGAAACCCACCGCTGCCGCAGCATGGTGAGTCAGCTCCTCAGCACGCGCTTTAAACCTATCAAAATCACCCAAATAACATGTCCGAAACCACTACTACGGTCTTTATAGCTGTTTAATGATAGAACTGGTTGGCTGTGCCATATATAGTAACCATCCTGATACGACAGGATATCAGTGCTCTGTGAAATAATAATTATTTAATGCCAATATTAATAACGTGAGGCATTTTACACAAAACATAAACAAATTATTTCACAACCACAATTTTGGGAATAAATCACTTTACTTTTTACTGTTTTAAGCCAGACTCACTTTCTTCTTCTTGTGTCCATTAGTTAAAATCACTCCTCTGTAATTCGTGAATGGATCGCGCTGAAATGTGGTAGCTATAATCTATGGATGTGAACGCATCGACGCTCGGAGCCCGATTTTTGATTTGGGGCCCTTTACGAAAAAAAAAGAAAGTTGATTTCTCATTTATTTGCGAGTCAATATTACAACGGTTGGTGGTACCGAATCATTGACACATACCAATATATAAATAGGGCCTATTACCTCGTGCGTGTCACGGTTGAAAATTTTTTCAAATGACTACTCCTCTGTTAGTTCTCATTATCTCGGAATGCAGTTTGGTATGAATACTTTATAAATGATTATGATGAGACGCTCTGAGCCCTTTTTTTGAAATAGGGCAGGGGGCCCACCCCCATTTCCGGTAATTTCTAAATTTATCGGAACATAGTCATGTGATATATCGTTTCATAGGTAATTCATCGTAGATTACGAGTTTACATCGCACAATTTGTTTTACCTGGTGGAACCGAGTCATTTCACTGAATTCTCGGGAAGGTGGCACGGAGACGTTCGGCGGGCCCGGTTGTCGTTCATCAGAACTTGTTGTATACAGCTGAGCACATGAAACAGTGCATTAGTGTTAAATCAGTCAACGTTATACAAAGAAAAAATGTGTACTAAAACATGTTGCGCTTCCGTCCTTCTGTGTGACAAAGTGCTCAATGCAAACACAGGAAACAATATAAAGCATAGCCCAACCTTCCCGCTGTACCAATTAAAAGTGTATAAACTTTACCTTTCTCACTGGCTTGTTAGCTTATTTTAATGCTATTCTGATCTGGGCCTCGCTCTTTTATTCTTAGTTTTGCCACCGATGTTCTCCTCTCAAATGGATTTTGAAGAAGAAACCGTGTAGTTTCACTGCCCGTGTCATCCATCATTGTTGTCATCATTGTCATCACATCAACGTACTTCTTCTTCTTATTGTTTTATGAACTTCCGGCAGACTAGACGCATCAAAGACGCGTTGCTGCACTCCAGAGGTCTCGTGTTTCCTCACACCACAGGCACACTTTGCTTGTCACTTGGGCAACAAACACAACAAAAATGTGGTAAATTATCTAAAGAAGCTCAACATGCCTAATTTTTTTAAATTTATGTTTAATGAACAATGAAAATATTGAGTTAATGCTTTAAAATACAGCAAAAATGTGTCCAAAAGATACAAATAACTGAAAAAACATGTTTTAAGGATCTAAAAGGGCCTAAAATCCAGCCTTCAGGGGGTTCCCATGCCACAGCCATGTGGTTTCATCAAGTAGCTCTAAAAGAATGGACGATCCACTGAATGAAAGCTGCTCTTTTTAACCTCTTCATGTCTGAGTTCCTCAAACTGAAGCAGAAGCAAAACTCTCTGTCACACACACACTGAGATAAACGTCTCACGTCTAACACTTAACACTTCCCGTGCTCACAGTGGATCAACACATATTTATTTATTTATTTATTTAGGTAGGGACAGTACATATCAATGATCATACAACAAATGTAAATACATCAGATTATAACCATAGGCTCATTTCCATCTGTTGTCCCGAGATAACAGCAGTTCAGTTAAAGGAGTGCATACAGAGCCAGAAAAAAAATCTACAATTTGAGAGCAAACATAATTACATAAATGGAATTCATTGGATACATTCATACACACACACACACAAACCACATCTCAAAGAACAAAATGACAAGAAAAATTTCCAAAATGATTCCACAAACAAAAATAACAAAATAACAAAAAAATACACAAAAGATGACATCAGACTACAAAATACACAAAGCAATTTTTAAAAACACACACAAAAGACTACAACAAAAATGCAATAAAAATACACAAAACTCACAACAAAATACACAATACAATATTAAGAATACAAAAACAACTACAAAAATACTCCAAAATGTTTTTAGCAACACACAAAAGACTACAGAAATACACAAAACAACATTTCTCATGCCTTGCTGCATTTTCACACCAGTTAAAGTGTACACATCATACATGCACTATTTTTTAGGATTTTGTGATAGTCTTATCTCAGCAAAAAATATATTTTTTAATGCCTTACCTCTGATTTTCTCTAGGTGAGCATTCAGGGATTGAAATCCAATCTTTCCATGAAAGGATATTGTTTCAACTGTTTAATCACTACATTATATGTTCACACTCTGTTAATTGACTCATGGGGTATTTGACTTTCACATTTGTGGATATGAGCTAAAATATCAGGAGTTCACACAGTGAGTATTGAACCCATGCTTCTTCAGATAGAGGAGCAGTTCTCACAGGACGAGCTAAACTCTGCTGCACATTCTGATGGTAATGATTTGTGGTGTTTATGATTCCAAAACAGTTTTCTGGAGTCTAGAATTAGGCAGGTGAGCTGACTCAGTTTTCACAAGTTTATTTACCTGACCTCTGATTTTGGGTGTCACTTTTTTTCTCATTTCCATGCCTTTCTACATTTTCAACCCAGGATAAGTCTGCGCATCATATTTGCACTAGTGTTTAGGGTTTTTTGATAGCTTTATCTCAGAAAAAAAATTTCCAAAGTTTTTCCATTTTTATGCCTTACTATAGCCTTACCTCTGATGTTGGGTGTTTGTCAATTTTTTCTCATTTTTAATGCCCTACTTTTTAAAAAAAAAAAATTCCAGCAGTTAAAGTGTGCACATCATATTTGCATTGGTTTTTAGGATCTTGTGATAGCCTTATCTTAAAAAAAAAAAAAAAAAAAATCTAAATTTTTCAAATTGTATGCCTTACTATAGCCTTACCTCTAATGTTGGGTGTTTGGCACTTTTTTCTCATTTCTCATGCTTTACTCCATTTTCAACCCAGTTTAAGTCTGCACATCATATTTGCACTCGTTTTTTGGATCTTGTGATAGCTTTAGCTCAGAAAAAAAAATTCCAAAGTTTTTCCATTTTTATGCCTTACTATAGCCTTACCTCTGATGTTGGGTGTTTGTCAATGTTTTCTCATTTTTAATGCCTTACTTTTTTTTCTTTTTTTGCAGCAGTTAAAGTGTGCACATCATACATGCACTATTTTTTAGGATCTTGTGATAGTCTTATCTCAGAAAAAAAAAAAAAAAAAAAAAAATCTAAATTTTTCAAATTGTATGCCTTACTATAGCCTTACCTCTGATGTTGGGTGTTTGGCACTTTTTTCATGCTTTACTCCACTTTCAACCCAGTCTAAATGTGCACATCATACATGTACTAATTATAAGGGTCTTGTGATAGCCTTATGTCATAAAATTTTTACATTTTGATGCCTTACCTCTGATTTTGGGTGTTTGTCACTTTTTTCTCATTTTCATGCCTTTCTGCATTTTCACCCCAGGATAAATCTGCCCATCATATTTGCACAAGTGTTTAGGGTTTTTTGATAGCTTTATCTCAGAAAAAATTTTCCAAAGTTTTTCCATTTTTATGCCTTACTATAGCCTTACCTCTGATGTTGGGTGTTTGTCAATTTTTTTCTCATTTTTAATGCCCAGTTAATTCCAGCAGTTAAAGTGTGCACTTCATATTTGCATTGGTTTTTAGGATCTTGTGATAGCCTTATCTTAAAAAAAAAAAAAAAAAAAAATCTAAATTTTTCAAATTGTATGCCTTACTATAGCCTTACCTCTAATGTTGGGTGTTTGGCACTTTTTCTCATTTCTCATGCTTTACTCCATTTTCAACCCAGTTTAAGTGTGCACATCATATTTGCACTAGTTTTTTGGATCTTGTGATAGCTTTAGCTCAGAAAATTTTTTTTCCAAAGCCTTACCTCTGATGTTGGGTGTTTGTCACTTTTTTCTCATTTTCCACTTTTTTCTCATTTTCATGCTTTTCTGCATTTTCACCCCAGTATAAGTCTGCGCATCATATTTGCATTGGTTTTTAGGATCTTGTGATAGTCTTATCTCAAAAAAAAAAAAAAATCAAAGTTTTTCCATTTTTATGCCTTACTATATAGCCTTACCTCTGATTTTGGGTGTTTGTCACTTTTCTCTCATTTTTCATTCTTTACTCCATTTTCAAACCAGTTTAAATGTGCACATCATACATGCACTAATTATAAGGGTATTGTGATAGCCTTATCTCATAAAAAAAAAAATCTAAAATTTTTACATTTTGATGCCTTTCCTCTGATTTTGGGTGTTTGTCAATTTTTTCTCATTTTTAATGCCTTACTTTTTTTTATTTGTTTTGCAGCAGCAGCAGTTTAAATGTGCACATCATACATGCACTATTTTTTTTTTAGGATCTTGTGATAGTCTTATCTCAGAAAAAAAAAAAAAAAATCAAAGATTTTTCAAATTGTATGCCTTACTATAGCCTTACCTCTGAGTTTGGGTGTTTGTCACTTTTTTTTTCTCATTTTTCATGCTTTAGTCCATTTTCAACACAATTTAAATTTGCACATCATACATGCACTAATTATAAGGGTCTTGTGATAGCCTTATCTTATAAAAAGTATATTTTTTAATGCCTTACCTCTAATTTTGGGTGTCAGTCATTTTTTTTTTGCATTTTTCATGCTTTACTGCATTTTCAGCCCAGATTAAATGTGCTTACTCTCTTGTTCTGGTGTCTGGTACTTGGAAGAATTGAACCCCTGCTCACCAGTGGATAATGAACCAATGCCACATTACGACAGACTTATCCACTACACCATGAGTACCAGCAGTGCTTGTGATGTATTTAACTTTTACTTTTAGGGTGTTTGAGTTGTAAAAAGTTGTTGATTTGATGACATGAATCGTTGCTAATTGAGGAACGACATTTGAACAACTACTCTGCTGTGCCAGAGTCACAGTTTGACTCACTAACCTAAAGCTCCACTTATTGCTCACACTTCTCGTAGCGTATTTGAATTTGAATTTAAATTTAAATCAAGACACTTGAAAACTTTCTCTAGGTGAGCATTCAGGGATTGAAATCCAATCTTTCCATGAAAGGATATTGTTTCAACTGTTTAATCACTACATTATATGTTCACACTCTGTTAATTGACTCATGGGGTATTTGACTTTCACATTTGTGGATATTAGCTAAAATATCAGGAGTTCACACAGTGAGTATTGAACCCATGCTTCTTCAGATAGAGGAGCAGTTCTCACAGGACGAGCTAAACTCTGCTGCACATTCTGATGGTAATGATTTGTGGTGTTTATGATTCCAAAACAGTTTTCTGGAGTCTAGAATTAGGCAGGTGAGCTGACTCAGTTTTCACAAGTTTATTTACCTGACCTCTGATTTTGGGTGTCACTTTTTTCTCATTTCCATGCCTTTCTACATTTTCACCCCAGGATAAGTCTGCGCATCATATTTGCACTAGTGTTTAGGGTTTTTTGATAGCTTTATCTCAGAAAAAAAATTTCCAAAGTTTTTCCATTTTTATGCCTTACCTCTGATGTTGGGTGTTTGTCAATTTTTTCTCAATTTTAATGCCCTACTTTTTAAAAAAAAAATTCCAGCAGTTAAAGTGTGCACATCATATTTGCATTGGTTTTTAGGATCTTGTGATAGCTTTAGCTCAGAAAAAAAAATTTCCAAAGTTTTTCCATTTTTATGCCTTACTATAGCCTTACCTCTGATGTTGAGTGTTTGTCAATGTTTTCTCATTTTTAATGCCTTACTTTTTTTTTCTTTTTTTTGCAGCAGTTAAAGTGTGCACATCATACATGCACTATTTTTTAGGATCTTGTGATAGTCTTATCTCAGAAAAAAAAAAAAAAAAAATCAAAATTTTTCAAATTGTATGCCTTACTATAGCCTTACCTCTGATTTTGGGTGTTTGTCACTTTTTTCTCATTTTCATGCCTTTCTGCATTTTCACCCCAGGATAAATCTGCGCATCATATTTGCACAAGTGTATAGGGTTTTTTTGATAGCTTTATCTCAGAAAAAAATTTCCAAAGTTTTTCCATTTTTATGCCTTACTATAGCCTTACCTCTGATGTTGGGTGTTTGTCACTTTTTTCTCATTTCTCATGCTTTACTCCATTTTCAACCCAGTTTAAGTGTGCACATCATATTTGCACTAATTATAAGGGTATTGTGATAGCCTTATCTCATAAAAAAAAAAAATCTAAAATTTTTACATTTTGATGCCTTTCCTCTGATTTTGGGTGTTTGTCAATTTTTTCTCATTTTTAATGCCTTACTTTTTGATTTGTTTTGCAGCAGCAGCAGTTTAAATGTGCACATCATACATGCACTATTTTTTTAGGATCTTGTGACCCAACATCAGATGTAAGGCTATAGTAAGGCATAAAAATGGAAAAACTTTGGAAATTTTTTCTGAGATAAGGCTATCACAAGATCCAAAAAAACTAGTGCAAATATGATGCGCAAACTTATACTGGGATGAAAATGGAGTAAAGCATAAAAATTAGAAAAAAAGTGCCAAACACCCAAACTCAGTAAGGCATACAATTTGAAAAATTTTGAATTTTTTTTCTCCTAAATCCTAAAAAAATAGTATAGTGCATGTGTGATGTGCACATTTAAACTGGTGCTGCTGCTGCAAAAAAAGAAGAAAAGTAAGACATGAGAAAAAAGTGCCAAACACCCAAACTCAGTAAGGCATCAAAATGTAAAAATTTTAGAATTTTTTTTTTTGAGATAAGGCTATCACAAGACCCTTATAATTAGTGCATGTATGATGTGCACATTTATACTGGGATGAAAATGGAGTAAAGCATGAAAAATGAGAAAAAACTGACAAACACTCAAACTCAGAGGTAAGGCTACAGTAAGGCATAAAAATGGAAAAACTTTGGAAATTTTTTTCTGAGATAAAGCTATCAAAAAACCCTTGTGCAAATATGATGCGCAAACTTATACTGGGGTGAAAATGCGGAAAGGCATGAAAATGAGAAAAAACTGGAAAATGAGAAAAAAAGTTTGAATGTGCACATCATACATGCACTAGTTTTTTGGATCTTGTGATAGCCTTATCTCAGAAAAAAAATTCCAAATTTTTCAAATTGTATGCCTTTGGGTGTTAGGCACTTGCTCATTTTTCATGCTTTACTCCATTTTCATTCCAGTTTATGTTTGCGCATCACATTTGCACTACTTTTTAGGGTCTTGTGATAGCCTTATCTCAGAATTTTTTACTTTTTACTATAGCTTTACCTGTGATTTTGGGTGTTTGTCACTGTTTTCTAATTTTTCAAAAATGTCCAAAGTTTTAAATTTTTATGCCCATGGGTATGGGGCTTAAGAGGTAACAGAGACACACATGTTGTGCTATTTCTACCACCAACACGTGTTGTGTTATTGATGTGTTGACCTTGTTCTCCTTAAGATGGAGGACACAGACGGAGAGGAACTCATCGTGGATCCCAATCAAGCCCCGCCTCCAAATGACATGGTCAACGAGCTGCTGAAAGTGGGCGAGGGAGAAGATGTCAGGGAAGAGGTGAGAACAAAGCAGAGCAGAGTGCAGGGTCCCCTAGAGGGCCCCCTACAGGGCACCTATAGAGCCAGGCCCCCATAGAGCCCTGGTATATGCTTCTGCGTCAGAACTTACGGTGTTGACGTGACGCAGAGATTGGCCAACTGTACTTCTGCTTCAAAGGAACACGCATTGCTATGCGATTGGCCACCATGCCTTTAGGGGGTTGTGTGTGTGTGTGTGTGTGGTTACAGAGGAGCAATGCCCTTGTTTATTTTCCTGTCACAGAAAACAATGTTTTATGTTCATGTGTGTACTGTTGGGCAAAAACATGAAAGCAACGGTTTCAAAACGTGTGTTTTACTTTTTTAATATAAATTTATGCAACACATAAATAAAGTTAGTCTTCCTCACACACACACACACACACACACACACACACACACACACACACACACACACTGCAGGTACAGAGACGAGGCAGTAGTAGTGATATTAACAGTAAACACACCTTTTGTCTGTGATTGACTCCGTTTGGTGGTGCTTCACGTCCATGAAAGGAAATATTAAAATTCTGGCACTTTCTGTCCATCTCCGTTCTCTCTTTCACTCAATCCACTGAAGAAACAACTCTTGTATCGCTACCAGGGCTGAGGATTGAAGCAGACCAATCACAGCCCTTATGTTCTGCATCGTCTTGACGCGCAGTCAGGATTTTTGTTAGGAGCACGTCAGGTTACGGTGAGGGGGTCTATGTAGAGCGCTATGTGCGTCTATGGCGTCGACCTGACGCAGAAGCATATATCAGGCTTCAGAGCCTCTTAGAGCTCCCTTAGAGAACCATACAGGCACTCTTAGAGCTCCCTTAGAGCCCCCTACAGGCACTCTTAGAACCGCTGGCTGTGACGTAGCGTTCCCCTCTCAAACCGTCCGTCCGCCCCCCGCCCCCTTCCCTCCACAGATGGGGGAGTTTCTGGATCCACTGGCTGAGTACAACGAGGAAGAGGAGGAGAAGAAATACTACAGGAGGAAGAGGCTGGGAGTCATCAAGAACGTGGTGGCGGCCAGTGTGGGGGCCATGATAGTGTACGGGGTCTACATGGGTAAGAGGAATCACTGACGGGTGGGGGCGGGAGTTAATAATGATGTAACTGTGCGTGCGTGAATGCGTAGGCCTGCTCCAGATGCAGTTCATCCTGCACTACGACACCACGTACCGTGAGGTGAAGTACAGCAGCCTCGGCCTGGAGGACATCGACAAGAAGATGTTGATGGGCATCAACGTCACGCCCATTATTGGCCTCCTCTACACACCTGTGCTCATCAGGTGACACACACGCACGCACTCATGCACACACGCACGCACTATGGGGGGTGAATCCATTGTAAATTCATGCACACCAGTCCATCACGCGTACCTGCCTAACTTTAACTAAACTAACCTAATGTCAGTAGTTCGGTGTCGTGGCAGGTGTGGCGTGACTGAAGCTATAGTGATCAGGTGACCTTCACTATCGATCACCGTCTGCATGACATGTAAATACTTTGAGAAAATTGTTAGGCGTGTACAAGCAAGCACATCAGTAAGTGTGTGTGAGTGTTGAGTGTTGTATCCTGTCCAATCACAGACTCAGAGCGTAACACTACCACTCTATGGACAGGTGTCGTGACACAGACTGTAACCAGACTAAATGGTGGTTTGTTATACACTCAACACTCACGCACACGTAAGTGCCTAACATTGTAAGTGTTTACGTGTCACGTAGACGGTGATCGATAGTGAAGGTCACCTGATCACTATAGCTTCACTCACGCCACACCTGCGTCTACGTATGACTGATATATTTATGTTTGTTAGGTGCACATCCAGGTGTGATGTAGGTGTGCATACACATTAATGTGTATACACATTAAAGCGTCTGCAAACGTGTTAACATGTTTGCAGACGCTTAATTAAAAAAGAATTATTTATCAGCACCCAAAAAATTGCAAGATATCATGAAATCGATTTATTTTCACACCTCTAGCATTTACAATAACGAACAATCTGAGCATTAACACAAGAAACAACAAAAGAGTTTTTATAGTAATTTTTTGTGTTTTTCTGTCATTCTGTGTATGTTTGTTGTTGTCTTGCTTGTTATGAGGCATTTTGTGCATTTATGTTGTCCTTTTGTGTATTTTTCCTGTAAATATATGTTTTTTGGAGTCATGTTGGGTGTTTGTGTTGTCCTTTTGCTTGTTTACTAGTACTGTCAGTCTGTCTTTTGTGTACTTTTGATGTCATTTCCTGTAATTTTGTATTTATTTTTTGAGTTATTTTGTGTGCTTTTGTTTTCAATTTTTTTTATTTGTTTTTGTGTAATTTTGTCTATTACTGTTGTTGTTTTGTTCATTTTTGCAGTAGTTTTGTGTGTGTGTTTTTTTTTAAAGTATTTTCTGTGTTTTTCTTGTCTTACTGTATTTTCCTGCAATGTTGTAATTCTTTGTAATTTTAATGTATTCTTGCTTTTGCTTTGTGTATTTTTCTGTCATTTACTAAACCGGTGCTCCCTTAGGTTCCTGGGGACCAAGTGGATGATGTTCTTGGCTTCAGGGATCTACGCGCTCTTCGTCTCCACTAATTACTGGGAGCGCTACTACACGCTGGTTCCGTCTGCCGTGGCCATTGGCGTGGCCATCGTACCCTTCTGGGCCTCGTTGGGAAACTACATCACCAGGTACCAGCACCACGTGTTTCTGACCATCTGTGCTGCGGCTCCTTCATATTCCTCACAAACACTGTCATGTTTACGCTGGATAAGATGTTTGTTTACTGTTTGATGTTGTTTTTGACTCGTGAGTGTTGTCGTTTTCCTTGTATTTTTGTCGTAGTTTTTACGTGTTTTTTCATTTTGTGAATTTAAAGGCACACCGCGGACTTCTTGACCTAAAGAGTTGACCCATATGAGTTATTTTAAATTATTCCTCAGGCCAATATGCAGCGTGACGTCCCCTATTCGCCCTGACCCCGGCGGCGACCCGTGGCGAAGGGACCAATGACGGCGGCGAGGCTAGGGAGTAGTGGGGGGGCGCCACCGACGCAACAAGGAGGGCTTAGTGCCGGGCCTCTGGCGGCGCCTGCTCCTCTAGCCCAGCCCGACCGACCCAGCCCTTAGAGCCAATCCTTATCCCAATGTTCCAGGTCAACTAATGTCTGCATACACTATCAAAAGACAAAGGAGGCTGGCCTGACTGACTGTTTATTGATTTTTGCGACAGTGCTGCGGTGCTTGTGGCCACTTGGGGCGCTTGAAGTGAAAGTTACAGGTCTAGCGCCCCTAGTGGCCAAAGGTTACGGCGTGCCTTTAATATTTTTGTTTTGTGTATTTTTGTTTTTGTTTTGTATATTTTAGTTTTTGTGTAGTTTTGTTCTCATTTTGTGTTTCTTTTGTCTTTTTGTGGGTGTTTGTTGTCATGCAAGTATTTTTTTTATTTTTATTTGGTTTATTTAATATTGTTATTGTGTATTTTTGTTGTTGTTTTTGGTTCCTTTTTGTCTTTGTGTGTCTTTTTGTTTTCATTTTGTGAATTTAATATTGTTGTTGGGTGTATTTTTGTGCATTTTAGTTCTTATTTTGTGCATTTTTTTGTCATTTTGTGTGTATTTTGTTTTCCTTTAATGTATGTATGTGTTTTTTGGAGTCATTTTATGTATTTGTGGTATGTTTTTGTCATTAGTGTTCACTGCGTGCAAAGCTGTTAAAACGTGTAAAGGTTTTTCTTCCCGTTCTTTAGAATAAATCTAAACAAAAAGAAGGAAATGAAAACGTTCACCATGTGACACCAGGAACAGTTCTGAGTGAAATCACAAACCAACCACAGGTTATTGGACAAGTTAAAAACACATTTGGTCTTTTTTTTTATAGAAAAAGAATCTGAAAATATTCTTTCTCACACAAAGCAGCTGAAAATCCTCAGTGAGGATTCAATGAGGAAATCTTTCACTTCCTGTTTCTACTGAAATCCTCACGTGCTCAGTAAAACCTAGAGTACACGTAAAAGCTCCTCTCACACATTAAATCAATGTTGATGATCACATGTTTTATGTTTCCAAACACCGGGCTGTGGATCATTTGTAGTCGGCTCACAAAGAATAAAGTTTATGTATGTTTTCTTGTGTTTTATTTTTGAAAAATCACTCCTTCACTTAAAGCAACACCAACACATGTGAAACTGCCTTTTATCCGTCTGCACTACGCCACGTTAAAATTCAGAAATGCGACTTATAGCCAGGTGCAGCCTATTTGTTTTCCTTTTTTTTTCAGTGAAGGTTATAATTTTCTTCATGATGAACATGAACTTCGGTGCGACACATAGTCCAGAAACGACAGCAGTTGAATGAGTAAATGCGACGTTAAAACCTTTGCCCGTAAAGTTCCTGTTCTTTAAAAAACTGTCAGAACGACCAATGACCCCGAATTAAGCACTAATGATAATTCACTGTTAGGGATGTAACGATTAATCGTAAGGCAGTTAAAAATCGATCCATAGGTATCACGGTTGATATCGATTTTCTGAAAATTGAAACGCAGAACTTTTTTTAAATACTCTCTTGTCCAAATGCTAAAGCGGCAGGTGGAATCTGCTACTACTTTCTTTCTGGCCGCCTTCTACTCTTAAACATGTTTATAAATGATTCCTGACCCCTTTAGCACTGAAATAATATCTGTAATATTAGGTGAATATCTGTAAAAGTCACGTTTTTCTATTAGCTCTGTCTGCTAGCATAGCTTCTCTTTTTCACTGCACAGAATAACTGCATGCCAACCGACCACTGGGTTACCAGCGCCCTCTGCTGGTCCAAACAAATATCTGACCTAAATACAGTGAAATGACTGTTTTTTTTTTTAAAAAAAGTCCAATTGTTAAGGCACAAAATACATTTTCAGTTGCACTTTTAAAAAGAAAAAGAACTATTATGTAGTTTTGCATTGTTTACTATAGAACCAGAATTTAAATGAATAGGCTTCTTCTTCATTTGTATTATTCCTTTATTTATTTCATTCAAGATTTATTTTTAGTTAAATTGCATTGTTTTGAATAGTTTATCAAGGGATTCTTTTGACAATGAAAAATAAAAGGAAAACAGAACAGTATTTTCTAGTTTTTTTCCCAAAAAAAATAAAGGAATATTTTTCAATCATCATTTGTCTACAGTCACATTTTGTAAAATAAATCGTGAGAGAATCGTATCGTGAATCGTTACATCCGTATTCACTATAGACTCTCTATGGTGGGGGTTCTCAACCAAGACACTGGGAGGGGGTCATCAGATGCCTTCAAGAAACTAAGAATATTTTTTTAACATTTTGAGCCCATTTTTGCAAATTTTTACCCTTTTTCTGCAACTACACTAAACTCACCATATTTTAACCTATCTTCATCACTTTTTCTTGCCATATTTTTGCTCATTTTAATGCATTTTTGCTACATTACTCCCATCACTCTTCTCCATCACATTTCAATGACTTTTTTTGCATTTCTTTTTCGACTCTCGAGACATTTTCACTTTCCACCACTTTTCCACCTAATGTTGACCCGTTATTGTCACTTTGAACCTCTTTTCACCATATTTCACGCTACGGCTGCACGATTATGGTCAAAATGATACTCACAATTATTTTGATCAATATTGTAATCACGATTTTAATCACAATTATTTATCATATCAGGGAAAACTGTGTTTTTATTGCACTACTTTTAAACAATGTGTACAGTTTACAGAGAAAATTAAGCTTTAAATGGAATTATAATAAAAAAAATAATTAAAGAAAATTAACCTAATAATTTAAAATGTTCCAAAAGCTAACTGAATAAATATACTATTACAGAATGCAGGAGCTTGTATATTAAATGTAAATATTGCTGACGATCAGGATAATTTAATCATGGCAACCAAAATCGTGATCACGATTAAAATTTTATGAATTGTGCAGCCCTATTTCACGCTTATTTTTACCCATTTAATCACATTCACCATTTGTCATGCCCATTTTTTGCCAATTTAAACTGATTCTTTAAATATTAAACACTTTGAACCATTTTTACCACTTTTTCTGTCTGTTTTTGTACATTCTAATTTGCATCTTTTAACCAATTTCTGTGTTTTTAAAATCCCATTTCACAACCTTTTCC